>NC_080176.1:300000-575000 GCF_950295315.1 Erinaceus europaeus
GCAAGGTCAAGAAGGTCGCACCTTCAGTAGTGTGACAAACTCCATGCCTGAAGCTCCAAGGCCTCAGGTTCAATGCCCCCCCCCCCCCCCAGCACAACCCAGAGCTGAGCAGTGTTCTGGGGAGGAAGAAAAAAACACGACAAAAGGAGAAGAGATAAAAATATTCATAAACAAATGGTGCTTATCACTGCGTCATCAAAGGCATTCTTTCCCGCCTGACTTTTACCTCAAAGAGAGAGGCAAGGCTGTAGGGTGGAGAAAGGCACTGTGCTAACAAGGACCTTCCCTGGGGGCTGAGTGTGTACACTTGGTCTCCAGGGCTGCCTGTCTTTAAGAGCAGTGATCATCTACTTCATACTCTGGAGTCTTCCCCATGAACTGTATGAAAAGCACTGTTCGGATGAATAGGTAAAGATCCCATCCAAGGCCTGAGATGATTTATCTAACCAGCCCTCCTCTTAGGAGCAAACAGTGCTGCGGTGGCTAGCTAGCTCAGGCTTCCCTGGAAGTTCTAATTCCCTGACTCCCCAGAGTGAAACGAGCTAGGCTGAAAAAAACCTAACCATCTCTGTGATGTCTTGCAAATGCTGCAAAAATGCTTTCTAAAAAGGTCACACTAATTTCTTACTATGCTAGCTATGCCTGACTCTGCTAATTATACTTTATTTAGCAGCATGAGAATCTATCACTTAAAGCATTTGCTAATTTAGTAAGTGACAGTTATTGTTTTTCATTTACATATATCAGATCATAATTCCCCCCACTTACTATTTACTCTTCTCTTACATGAAAAACCTCTGCAGGTTCTCTGTTCACACTGAACTCCTGCTCATCTGTTTCTTCTGTCCCCTAGTTTTTTTTATACTGTGGTAAAATGAACACATGTAACAGAAAATTTACCACCACAACCATTTTCCAATATACAATCCACTGGCAGTAAGTGAGTTCACATCATCTGTGCAGCCATCACATCTATCTCCGGAAATCTCCTCTCTCACATTGAGCACTCCCTCTCCACTCACAGTCATGGCAGGGAGGTAGCTCAGTGGGTAGACTTAATGTACATGGCCCCCATTTCAATCCCTACGATACGATATGCATGCAAGAGCGGGACTCTGATCTCAAGCAGGGAGGGACCCAGCAGCCCCAGGGCAGGGACAGAGGTGGGGAGGTGGCATGCCCGCCACGCCAGGGAGCATCACACACAGCACCACGGGGTGGGGTGGCAGAGGGCGTCACAGTGCCTCTCCTCCCTGCTCCCCCTCCCACAGTGCTCTCCAAAACATACACAACAACAGCTGGGCCGTGGGAGGTGGGGCAGAACCTTACAGAGAACTGGGGGAAAATAAAATCATGAGTGTCTGGAGAAGTCACTTCACCGGAAGAGTACAGCCCTCCTGGTGACATGGGGACCAGAGGGGCTCTCTGTGCACACACACACACACACACACACACATCTCTCTCCCTCTCTCTCTCAAAACCTTCTTATTCCTGACCTCATACATAACAAGTAAAATGGATCTTAGATCATTGAGGTCTGCTGTGGCTCTAGTTGACATCAACTTTACTCAAGGCCAGAGGAGTCTTTCCTAGGTCAAAGAAATGTGGGCAGGGGGAGTAAGGAAGGGAAGCAGCTGTGCAGGGGGCTATAAGGAAGGGATGGGGCTCTGCAGGGGTGTGAGGAAGGGAAGGAGGCACACAGCCCTGCAGGATGGCCCTCACCTGGCCACAGTCAGCGTGTCCACGGGCAGGAGCCGAGCCAGCTGGATGAAGACGTGATTGAGGGATGGACAGAAGCCACACCAGGGCGCATAATACAGCAGCAGGACATCCTGTGGGGTGGGGTTGGGGGTCAGGCCTTCGGGCTCCCACAAAGTAGGGTGACCGGAGGTGAGCCTAGTGAGGTGCTTTCTAACTGCAGAGTCCTGAGGAAAGCACATGGAGTGAGGCTGCCCTGGGGTGAACCTCAGCTCCAAACGCAGCCCCTCACCCAGTCATGACACCACTGCATTGAGGGCTTCACCTTGCCGCTCCCAGGACACCTTACCTGCTTTTGAAGGACTACTTCCCAAAAGGTATCAGTTGTCACCTCAGTGATTAAGTGCTGGGAAGGGAACTGGGCAGAGTCACTTCCAATAAGATGCCTTTTCAAGGGACTGTAGAGAATGCTGAAGTTCTGAATAAAAGACTCTAAAAATACAGAGAAAATGAGATCAGCTCTCTTCTGAGTAGAAGCAGAGTAACTGGCCTACTTTACACTCTGCATTTTGGTGACTGAAATGGCCTCCCAGGTTCCCAGGTTCAATGCTTCACCCACAGCAGAACCCTGAACACAGCTCCTGGGGGCCTGGCTCTGCTTGGCTGGCCAGCACAGACCATCAGCGAGACTTCAGCCTGCACACGGGAACTCTGAGCACAGCTGCGAAGGTGGACTTCGCGCTCGCTGCTGGAAGGTGGGACGTGTTTAAAGTCCAGTGAGTTGAGAACGAAGAGTTATGCGTCTTCTGTGTACTGGCCCCTCTGAATTTAAAAGTGGAGAGGAAGAGCAATCAGCCAAGCCTGACAGGGCCAGCTTTACCCTCCCCACACCCTGCTTGGCTCCTTCATGTCATCTGGAGCAGCACTAATGAGGGTCTCACTTCTTTTCTTCCTTCTAACTCTCTCCACTTTGAGGCCTTGGTTTACAATGAAATGCTCTGTAAAGGGAGAAGGAAGTAAAGAATGTCATGTGAATACTAAGGAGAGTTCATGACCATTATCTGAGAAACACTCAACTGTTCTCAGCTTTTGAAACATAAGATTGGGGCTTATGTCCTAATCTGAATGAAGGCAAAATTCCGAAACTGTCCCCAGAAACCACTGGTTTTCAGAGTCACCTTTCAAAATCAACAATGACACAGTTGGGTTTTTGTGTCAACAAGGTTCCCTATAAACTCTGTTCCCAACTACAGGGCAAAGGACAACTGAGTGACATGTAAGAGCAGATACAGAAGATGAAAAGAAATCTGAAGACATCTTCTAGAATACCCTAAAACTCAAAGGAAAGGCACATCCACTGAATGCCTGAGTAGTGCCAGACAGAGCGAAGGGGGACAATCTACAAGCACTTCCTTAAAAACACAGGCTGAGAGTTGGGCGGTGGCGCAGCGGGTTAAGCGCAGGTGGCACAAAGCACAGGGACCGGCATAAGGATCCCGGTTCGAGCCCCCCGGCTCCCCACCTGCAGGGGAGTCACTTCACAGGCGGTGAAGCAGGTCTGCAGGTGTCTGTCTCTCTCTCCCCCTCTCTGACTTGCCCTCCTCTCTCCATTTCTCTCTGTCCTAGCCAACATCATCAATAACTACAACAATAAAAATAACAAGGGCAACAAAAGGGAATAAAATAAATAAATGTATATTTTTAAATGCAGGCTAACATCACACAAACTCAGTAAATGGGGGGTGGAGGGGAGGGAGAGACTGACTGATGGGGATGAGGACCCAGTGCCCTAAGGTGAGGGTGACGGCAAGCTGGGGGAGGGTATGGTGCACTGGAACCTCACATGGAGATGAACTACACGTGTGACAGAAAGAACTCAGTATGTGGCACGTGATGTGCTGGGGAGGGTCTGCAGGTGCCGTGAGACCGTGGCTCGCGGAGAAGGGCCAGGCATGTCCCTCCAGCAGAAGCCTTCCTGTGTCAGTGACGTGGCGCACAAGGTTAAGGCAACACTTACACAAGCCTCTGCTCACGGAAGAAGCAAGCTTCACCTGGACTTCAGACTGCTCCAAGGACTGTCACTTGGTGGCCCTCAGACTTGCAGACAAAAGGTTTCCCTTCCTGTCACACACCACCAGCCACACGTGGCCGAAACACCACCCTCCCTCCATTTTCCACAGGCTGAACCCTCATGCCCCCTCGGTGCCCGTCCACTGTCAGATGTGTCCTGGGCCAGCAGTGTTGAAGATGGGGGGCCGCTGCCTGACGCTGCCAGGGCCCCAGAGCCAGTCCCGCTGGACAGGGCCTCACTCCCCAGAAAGCGAGGAGCGCTCGTTTGCATTCTGACCTCGTTTACTGCGTCTGACACCTACTTGTTACAATCTGGGCACTCAAGGTCTCGGCAGCACTGCTCACTGTGTTAGACAGCAGCAGCAGAGGGATCTGGGCTTAGTGCTGACACACAGCCTTATAGACAGAATGGGAGGCGGTGTAGTCTGACTGCAGACTGCTTTCTGAAACATGCCCTTAGGGAGATGCCGCTGTGATGGCTGTCACCCCACTGACGGTAGCTCGCTCTGCCTGAGAAGGTGACAGGAGCCACTAAGCTGTAGAGCCCCCCCCCCCTCACTCCAAGGGCTGACGGCCATGTGCCCACAATCTGAAGCCAGGCGTTCTCTGTTCTATGTAACAGACATCACTGGTTTCTTCTTCTTGTTTTCATTACTATTATCTTTATTTATTGGATAGAGACAGCCAGAAATCAAGAGGGAAGGGGGTGATAGAGAGGGAGAGAGACAGAGAGACACCTGTAGCACTGTTTCACCACTCACAAAGCTTTCCCCCTGCAGGTAGGGATCAAGGGCTTGAACCCGAGACCTTGTGCATTGTGATAGGTGCACTCAGCCAGGTGGACCACCACCCGGCCCCCCCCTTTTAAGTTTTTTAAAAATATTCATTCCCTTTTGTCGCCCTTGTTGTTTTATTGTTGTAGTTATTGATGTCATCAGTGTTGGCTAGGACACAGAGAAATGGAGAGGGGGGAAGACGGGGGAGAGAAAGATAGGTAGATACCTGCAGACTTGCTTCACTACTTGTGAAGCGACTCCCCTGCAGGTGGGGAGCTGGGGGCTCGAACCGGGATCCTTACGCGCCGGTCCTTGCGATTTCCGCCACCTGCGCTTAACCCGCTGAGCTACCGCCCGACTCCCAAGACTGGCTTCTTCTAGTGAGAATCAAGTGTAGCCTAGACCTTTCAACTGAGCTGACATGACCAGAAGTCAGCCTGGCCCCTAGGAAAGGCCCCCGGCTAAGCTGGGCTGGGGGTGAGTGCCACAGTACCTAGCGTGAACCTCACGAGAGCCTGGCTGGGGTCCAGGATGTAGTGGGACTCCTCCTTCACATCCACGATGGTGGCGAATTCCCGCACCCCGGTGGTGCTCGGAGCGCCCAGCCGTTCTGCGTACAGCCAGAACAAGTTTGAATCCAGAAGGTACATGTTCAGGGTCTTGTTGGTCCTGCAGCTTAGGCCTGTGAAGCTTGTGCTGTCGGGGACCCCTTCAGGGAAGCGGTACCTGGCGGGCTCCTCAATGTGAGGAACGGGGCCTGGCGTGCGGGCCTCACACTCGCCCTGCAGGCCGGCAGCAGCAGGGGCTGAGGCCTCGAGGGCAGCCCTGCTCACGGCCCTGCAGCACGCGGTGTAGTAGCTGAAGGGGCTGTAGGAGCTGAGGAAGTTGCTGCACTCAGTGCTGCCCGATGTGCCGTGGGAGAAGGCCTGCTCCTTGAGGTAGAAAGAGTCCAGCGCCGCAGCCATCTGGACAAAGCTGCAATGGGCCTGGCTGACCATGGTCGTCCGGTTAACACACAGCTCACAGACATTGTGGGGCTGGGAGAGGGAGTGCCAGCGGGGCAGCACCACAGAGTTGCAGCAGGGGGGTGCTGTGACGAGCAGGGGTGCAGGGGCCAGGGACGCCAGGGGGGCATCCACCCGCCGCAGGTGCCGCAGCAGACGCTCCACCGCCTGGTCCCCATGACAGTTGTTGTACTCCAAGGCCACTTGGGTAATCTGAAACAGGATGGACAGGCATGAGGTGAGGTGGGCGGCGGCTGCCACGCACGGTATGGAGGTACGGTCACTCTGAGCAAGGGGACAGGAAGGGAGCCCAGGGACATGCTGGTCAGGACAGCACTCGGGACAGAAGCACTTGCTGGTGAGGGGTCTGGTGGGGATGTGGATCAGCCCCACTGTGGAAGGAAACCCAGACGGCCACCCAGAGGTCTGTGCTCACAGCTGCAGCCTTTGTAATGGCCCCAACCTGGGAGCAGCCCAGATGCCCAACACCAGAAGAATGGCTCAGAAATTGGTGGCATAGATTCACAGTGAAAGACAGCAGGACTCACTGTAAGAAAGGATAAAATCTCCTCTTCTAAACTGTGGCTGGAACTTAAAAGAAATCCTGTCAAGTGAGCTAAGCCAGAGGGCAAGGACAACTACAGATGATCTCACTCATAGGTGGTAGTTACGAAGGGACACGTGGGTGGTCCGGGAGGTGGTGCAGTGGTAAAGCTTTGGACTCTCAAACATGAAGTCCTGAGTTCGATCCCCTGCAGCACATGTGCCAGAGTGATATCTGGTTCTTTCTCTCTCCTCCTATCTTTCTCATAAATAAATAAAATCTTTAAAAAAAAAAAAAAAAGGGACACACAGGGTGAAGATTAGATTGGGTGAGCTGCACTGCAGCAAAGGTGCCAAGTACCCAGCACACGCCTGACACCCATGAGCTAAAAACTGTGCTCCATTTTACCCCAATAAAGTGATTAAGGGCAAAATTGGAAGCAGAAACAAAGGTCAAAGCCCATCAGGTGAAGGGACCTGACACCACAACCCACATCCAAGAGCCCAACAAGAGAACAGAAACCTCTCGGCACCCGGAAGGGCATATTTGATGTATATTTTTAACACAGTGCTGGGGAACGAGCTCTTTCCACACACTTGGTAGCCCGGAGCAGTCTCCCCAGTCCGTTACTTTTCATTCTTTTATGGGGGAGATACCGCTGCAACCTCCACCATCGTGTGCACAGCTGCTCTCTGTGGTGCTGGTGCACACACCCAGGGCGTCCCACGTGGGATGGCACGCACTCGGTCAGGGGAGCTGCCTCCCCATTTACATCCTTTTTTTTTTAACTTTTTTTTTTTTTTAAATTTATTCCCTTTTGTTACCTTGTTATTTTGTTGTCATCCTTGTTGGATAGGACAGAGAGAAATGGAGAGAGGAGGGGAAGACAGAGACGGGGAGAGAAAGACAGACACCTGCAGACTTGCTTCATCACCTGTGAAGGGACTCCCCTGCAGGTGGGGAGCTGGGGGCTCGAACTGGGATCCTTACACTGGTCCTTGTGCTTTAAAGCCACCTGCACTTAACCCACTGCACGGTATATTCTTAAGGCTTCTCCACCTGATGACTTTCAAAGTCTAAAGATGGCCCAAGCATCTATGACTGAATGAGAATATCTTGCATCATATTCCCAAATAAACCCACCCCCCACAAGACTCCTGGAATCCAGCCTGTTCCAAACAACACTCCTCTGTCTCACACGCCCACACATCATCTGCCTCCTGTGACCGCTGTCTCTGAGACAAAGGCATCAATGCAGCAGAAGTCTCAGCCCAGTCTCAGTTCCCCCTGCATCACTGCCTGCCTCACATCCAGCCTCCCCACCACTCAGGCTCTCAAGCGTCAGACCATGCCCAATCCCTCTCCCCACTTTGACCTGTCTCCATCCTGCTACCACAGTTTTAACCGATTTTATTTTGATGAGAGAAAGAGGGTGAGTGAGCTAGAGATAGAGAGAAAGATACAGAAAGACGAGAGTCCTGCTCAGCTCTGGCTGATGGTGGTGCTGGAGACTGAACCTGGGACCCAGGAGCCTCAGACAGCACAGTCTTTTTGCACAACCACTGTGCTGTGTCCCCAGCCCTCTCCCATGTCGTTTTAAACATACAACTCTAAGCATGGGACTCCTCCACCAAGTGACACCTGAGAGGCCCTCCCGCCCATGCCGGGAGCACGCAGAGACGTCACACAAGTCCAACCCCGAGCCTGCTGCGAGAAGGGCCGCTCACCTCATCTATCAGAGGATGATTCTCAGCCAAGGGGTTGAAAGGAACAAATAAAAACAGCGCCGGTCCCTTCTTCAGCTCGTTGTGCAGCAGGAGGCTCTTGCCGCCGTGGGGCTGCAGCCAGCGGAGCAGCGGCTCGTGGTTCTCCAGGACCCAGGTGCAGACGTTCTCCGCCGTGAAGTTCAGGGCCTCCCTAGGGAAGACCTGTGGGCAGCACGCGGGGGTCAGGGCGGCCCACGGGCCAGGGCTGCCGCTGGGAGGCCACCACCCCTCACGGCTGAGAGCAGCCGGATCCTTGTCATCAGAGCTCTCCTCACGAGCTGGGAAGGAGACAAGGGGCTGCGAGAGGCAGCTTTCGGATGACGGGATTCACCTTTCTCACCAGAGGATCCACGACCCACAGACGGCGCTCCCTGTCAGGCGCCTCCTGCGCCCGCCACTGAGGGGAGCGGCCCCACGTCACCAGGTGCAGATGCACAGGCGCAAAGGTAGTGCCTGCTGAGGGCAGGCCCGAAAGCTGCAGCCAGGAGCCAGCTGGATTTGCAGCTGGCTGCTAGGGGGCTGGAGAGAAGTCCTCGCTGGGGAAAAAGTGGGTGTCGGCACGGCCCCCTGTATGCCCAGTGACCAGAATCCACACGTCTGGACGCACCCATGGCTGACCCAGCACCTGCGGGAGGTCACACACGGCCCCACTTCTCCTTACAGGTGAGGGAGGGTGAGGACCCTTCCACGGGGCTCTGCTTTTTCGCAACAACCAGAACATAGCAGCATGAAAGTATGTTTGACAAAAAGGAGCTCTGGAGGGTGCCACACACTGAGACCCTTTACGCCCTGCCCTCCCACAGACATTTAAGCTGCTCTGTAATCAAGATGCACAGTATCTTTACTTTTGTTTTCCAATAACGGTACCACAATTCAAACTTGATGACAGGAACTAAACCAACCACCTTTGAACACTATGCACTAGAGGCAGTAGCCCATCACATCTGTCACACAGCCTCATCTTCCTGCCTGCTTCTCTTCCTCACCGCCCTTCTGAAGTAGATAAGCTGAGTGCACTGTGCAGCACGCCGAGAAGGCTGGTGGAACTGCAGAGCCGTCAAAGCGGATGAAGTCAAAAGCAGCTCAGGCAGGCTCCCAGAGAGCGGGTGGGTGGGTAGAGGAGACCACAGCAGGGAGGATGGAGAGAAAAGCACACAGTCACCCCGAATGCTTCTTCTTGGAAAACACAGGGGCACCTGGCGCGGGGTGTGTGACCCGCCAGAGGTGCGAAGCAGGGCTGGTCCGGAGGAGGCACTGCCGGAGAGGCCCAGAGATCATTCTGGAGGCATGAGGACCAGCTCAGCCAGGCGGGCAGAGCGTGGGGGCCTGGGGACACTGAGGACAGGGAGCTTGGCCGTCACCTGGCCTGGTACTAAGTCACTGGCACTGCCAAGGAAGCACCTAAGAGAAGGTGTCTCTCAGTGACGGGGTAGAGGAAGCAGCGCAGACAGAGCAGCGGCACAGAGTGAGGCAGAAAACAGGTCAGAACTCAGAACCTGCCGAGGTGGCGGCCATTCCACCAAAAGGCAATGAAAGCAGCAGCTCTCTGGGTGAGGTGCCACCATCAGCATCTCACAGACCCGACTGCAACTTGAGAGTCATCACATAAGCTAAGAGAAGCCGGCCTCGCTGCTACTTCGGATGAAAGGAGGCAGGGGGCAAAGAGCGTGGCCCGTGGACACCTAACCCCCAAGCACTCGGGCCCTGAGCAACAGCATCCACCAGGCAACTCCGCATCCCATCCAAGAAGGGCCAGGGGCCAGGCTGGACTCAGACCTAAGGCTCTGGGCAAAGAGCTTCTGGAAGGGCCCCTAATGCACAGCTGAACCAGGCGCCTGGGCTCTGGGGTGGGGCGCGGCAGGCTCGGCACACAGGTCGCGTGCACTGACCTTCCCGGGGACCGTGCCCACAGACAGTGCTGAACGCGCCAAGATCTGTGACCTCAACAAGGTTAGGAACCGCTGAGCTGAGACAAATGGGATTTTGAGATACTTACAAGTGATGAGTTGAAATGTCTATGTAAATACACACTTCCAGAGTGTACTAAGGATACCAGTTTCGCAAGATGTTTATTTGTGATAACCCCAAATCGTACTGTTCCTAGGTAATCTGAAACAGAAAATGTTCCTGTATTAAAGAAAAGACCTCTGCCTTGTGAAGCACCACAACACCCAGTGACCTTGACACGCAGGATGGGAGCTGAAGAGACCGCCTGCCTTTTCACCGACACCTCGCATCTCCACCTCTCCTTGAGCAACCCAACGGCCGCCCTCGACGGCTCCTGATGGCCTGTGCCACTAAGCGGGTGTGCACAGCACCACCTCAGGGTCCAGGCAAGTGTGTCCTCTTTCTTGCCTGGACATCTCCTGACTCTCCCTTCTTCTCATTCAGATGAGATGACTCCAGCCTCACCTCCTCACAGAAGTCCTCAGAGCAAGTGCTCTAAGAGGGAAGGAGTCTAAAAGGGGAGGCTGGGCTCCCTTCCCACCTCCTACCCTTCACAGTGCTTATCACCATCTGCAGGACGCTACTGACTGATCTGATTCTCCTTAGTTCAACTCCTCTTCAAGATCTGTGACATCAAAAGTCTGGTTCACTGGGCACACCCAGCGCCACAGCAGAGACCAGCTAGAGGGTGAGGTGAACTCGTACAAATCAGCAAGAGAAAGACAGCTATGAAAAATGGGCAAATCACAGAAAATGAGGTGTGAAAGGGTAATGAGCATCTAAAATACACTCACCCCCACTATTTCAAAGGAAAACAAAGCAAAATACACTTTCACCCTTGATTTGCCTCTCACTGAATGCGGGAAACACCCAGTTGTGGGAGACGGGGCGGGGGGGGGGGGGTGCTGGCACGCTGCTGGGTGTGCAGAGGGCACAGGCACCAGGAAGGGAACTCACTGCCCTGCTCAGGGGGACGCAGCCACTGCCCGCAGCCCCCAGCCCCCAGCCATGACCCAGAGCCAGACGCCTGCACCAAGGGCCACCTGCAAGGATAGTCAGTCAACCAGAAATACTCTGAAGGCATTCAAACTATGGAAACAAGGAGAGACTGGCTGAAGAGGAGTCAAAGGTTGGAGGAAATGGAGAAAATAACTAAATGGGATGTGGGCCCTGGGCTAGATCAGAACAAAAGAAGACAATAGCCAGACAGTGGCCAAATTCAAACACTGACTTTTAATAGGCTTTACCTGAGGCTGTGAGGCCCTTATGTCTCATTTATTTATTTATAAGTCATGTTTAGCTACTAGCACTGCCAGTGTTGATTTCTGAGTTGTGAAGAAAGTATCCTAACAAAAAGTGCGTAAGATATCAACCCTGCGGGAATCCAGGGAGGAATCAACCCCCGGGGACTCTAGGAGGCTCCATTTCCACACTTTCCTGTAAGTAGGAAATTAGTTTAAATAACTGTATAATAGTATAAAGTGTGAGTTCAGATCCCAAAGCTGCCAGGAGCAAGAGCAGGATCTAAGAGAGGACGTGAAGTGGCAGAACCAGAGATGTGACTGCAAGGGAAGGCTGAGGGTCTTCAGGCAGGCCTGTCAGTAACGAAGAAGAGAGGAAGTCCATCTGACAGTCTGTCCGAGCACCAACACGACTGAGTGGAGCAGAGGGAGAAGCAGGGAAAGGTGCCACTCAAGAGCCCACTTCACGACATTAATGAGAGCAGGCAAGATGCCCACACAGAACAGATTCCAACATGCCCCTGAAGATTACAATTTAGAAACTCAATTTTCACATGCAGCTATTTCTAACACACACATTTATTTAAGTCCCTGCACGGTGGGAATTTTGCTGGAAGAAGCTGCTTCAATCTGCAGTTTCACATTACAAAGACTTATGGAAAAATTATCCCAGGCAGTTCATAAAGCAGGGCTGGTATAAGGGAACAACGCCCATCATCTCTATATCCCAGATATTCTGTGCAGCACGGCTCCAAGACAATGAAGGTCTTTGTAGCTTAGAAAACGAAGCCCCGGGAGTCGGGCTGTAGCGCAGCGGGTTAAGCACACGTGGCGCAAAGCGCAAGGACCGGCGTAAGGATCTTGGTTCGAGCCCCCGGCTCCCCACCTGCAGGGGGGTCACTTCCCAGGCGGTGAAGCAGGTCTGCAGGTGTCTGTCTTTCTCTCCCCCTCTCTGTCTTCCCCTCCTCTCTCCATTTCTCTCTGTCTTATCCACCAACAACATCATCAATAACAACAACAATGTTAAACAACAAGGGCAACAAAAGGGAAAATAAATAAATAAATAAATAAATATAAAAAAAAAAAAGAGAATCCCTGAGAGTTGGGGAGTCGGGCGGTAACACAGCAGGTTAGGCGCAGGTGGAGCAAATGCAAGGACCGGCGTAAGGATCCCGGTTCGAGCTCCCGGCTCCCCACCTGTAAGGGAGTCGCTTCACAGGCAGTGAAGCAGGTCTGCAGGTGTCTGTCTTTCTCTCCCCCTCTGTTTTCCCCTCCTCTCTCCATTTCTCTCTATCCTATCCAACAATCACGACATCAACAACAACAAGAAAAACTACAACAATAAAACAACAAGGGCAACAAAAAAGAATAAAGGAAGAAAAAGAAAAAAAAAAGAAAATGAATTCCCTTCGAATGTATAAAGCCCCAGTGTGGAACCCCGGCATCTAAAAAATAAATGAGTGACTGTCCTCAAAGTTATGTAGTGGAGGAGGAGACAGCATAATGCTTCTACAAAGAGACTCTCATGCCTGATGCGCCAAAGACCCAGGTTCAATCTCCTGCACCACCAGAGCTGGGCAGTGCTCTGGTAACAACAACAACAACAACAACAACAACAACAACAATGTAGTTTCCGTTACTTGAATTAAGGATTCTGAATGTGTTAAGTAATGAAAAATAAATTCAGAATAATGTTCTTCCCCATCCCACCCAAAAAGTCCCAATAACAACACAATCCTTCAATTAATAGCAAAAGCAAGTAACAAGATGGCAAAACCAACAGACAACAGCTTAAAGCCTCTACTGACCATCCACTGACAGGAGTCAGAGATACTGCAAGAGGCTTGGATCCAGAGTGCCCGGATGGGTGGTGTTTGCTGCACAACCTCTATGCTTCATGCCGGCCTGTTTAATGCACGTTCCCAAAGGGACTGAGCTCTGGCGGTGTCCCTCTGCCTCAAGCAGCCCACAGAGCACACAGCCACCATCCGGACCGCTGTCCCTCATCTCCACGGGGATGTGGGCCAAGAGGAGCCAACACCATCGTGCTCATTCCCAGTCTGATTCACTTTGCTTGGACCTTTTACAAGCCATCTATTTCAACTTTTTAAAAAAATTTTTTTATATCTGTTTTCCCTTTTTTTTTTTTATGGTTGTTGTAGTTATTATTGCTGTTGTTATTGATGTCGTTGTTGTTGGATAAGACTCACAGTAAGACTCATTGATCTTAGGAAGAAAATCGGGCTGAGGTAATTAACCGCAACAGCACGTCTCCATAGCTGGCACTTCTTAGTTTGAGACCTCGAACAACAGATGGTGTTTATTTTTATTTTATTTATGTATTGGATAGAGATAGAGAGCAATTGATGGGGGAGAGGGGAAAGACCTGGAGCACTGCTTATGGGGCTTTCCTGCTGCGTATGGGGACCAGAGGCTTGGACCCAGATCCTTGAGCATTGTAACACATGTGCTCAACCAGGCCCACTGCAGTTTGGCGATGGTTATTTTTTTTTAAGAATGTACCCTTTTTCCTTTGGAAAGGGAACGGTGGACTCTGGACCTCCTAAGTGCAGGTGTAAACTGCTGAGTTTCTGAGGTGACTATTCCTGAGGCCGAGAGAAAACGGCAATTGTGTGCTGTACTGTTAGGAACCTACAGGCCTGTAGAAGGAGCAGACTGCCCACGCAGAACGGCTGCCCCTGCTGCCCAGGCCACGTCTAACATGAGGCATGCTTCCAAGAATGCTGGAACAAAATCGGACTATACCTCTGCATTGAGTCCCAGAGCTTTCTATCAGCATCGCTAAGAAGTCACCAACTTCGCTGAGAAAAGTTCTGCACTCAAGAGGTGGTGGGACCTTCCACCCTAGGAAGCAAGCCTCTCGTCACTCTAGACTGTCCTTTCATTAACTTCAGCCTTCTCACTCGTATCCAAGGTTTTGGACAAGGAACAAAAGAGAACAGGATTACATAACAGGTTGGACTACAAGCCTTCCAGTGTTACTCAGCATTTAGCATTAGTCACTGGATGATGACCTCACACATTTCCAATGGAAAATGTGTTCATCAAGAAGAAAATCTGTCCCCAACTGAGGTAGCTGATGTACAGAATAACACTGCTGATGCAAATAATAAAGATCTTGCTTCCTTTGAGACTGCACTGTCTCAATACCCTTAACAGAAAGAACAATTACCTGGGAGGTGGGGGGTTTTACAAAACCTGGCATTTGGGAACCAGATGCAACATGCATTCTGGTGCTTGCCAAGATACTCCGACTCAGAGCAGACGCGACTCCTTCACTGCAGCTGCTTTTCCTTTCTGGTGAGTTAGGGAGAGGGAAGAGAAATGTAGTCCCGTTCTCTCTGGCTGCTGCTGCTTCTGGTCAGAAGCATCTTGGCAGAGATGCGCCAGGTGTGTGCCATGGCTCCTTCTCCTGGGCACTGAACACATGTGCACGTGTGACTCTGCTGGGAAACTTTCAGACCCCTCTACAGCTATGAGCAACCGTTACCAGAGCTGATAATTGTTTATCTGATGGGACTAAACTTTTGGTAACTATACTCAGACATTATGGACCCAGAGTACTCTTAACCCTTGATGATAACTGCTTATTTTGCCTTTTACCGGTTTCACCCTAATAAATCTTGTATTGTTTAAACCAGTTTTAAAAAATGTAGTTCCAAGAGCATCCTTTTGAGGGAACACAGGAGGTAGTTAAGTGCGTGCTGCCACGGATACTGACATGACGGCCAACACCCTCACACCACGCACACACACTCATTTCAACAAAGCAAAAGATCAGCCATCAAAGGCTTCCCTTATGTAGCTCTGTGAAATTCCTTCTTTGTCATACTAAAAAAGGGAAGGAAGGAATAAACCAAGACACAGTTGCTCAGAAACTCCTCCTTACCCCCCCCTTTTTAGGCTGTTACTGGGGTCTAGGTTAGGTCACACCACTTTCTTCCCCCTTCAAACAACCCTTTCTAAATATAAAAGCAATTCATTCATAGTCCCCTAGTCTACAAAATGGCAGAGGTCGCTGCATTTTCAAACTTCAGTGGCCCGGTGTCAGCTCTCTTAACTAACAGAGTAGGGAACCCATGGGAGAAGGGGTTACTCACTGAGTAAGTGAACCTCTCACACAGGACACCTGCCACTACAATGACTTGTCAGGAGAGCCTGTCTCTGCTTAAGGCAACATCACATTAACAAAACACCATTCAATTTCAGGGGGGAAGTCGGGGTTAGATGCTAAGTGAGAGACAGCCTACCAGTCCAACAGGGGTTCCAAGACAGGAGCCAGTGGTGTGGAAATCTCCACCTGCTGCCAAACCTCATGGTGGCCAGGCATCATTTGCAAAGCCACAGGCCTTCAGCTTGGCTTGGCAGACTCTGGGAGGTGGTTGCTAATCAGGAAAAGACAATCTCCTGACCACAGTCTCTCAGGCAGAGGTCAGAGATGCCGCGGATGACAGCACTGCGGCACCAGAGCAGAGCGGTGGACTGCTCCCAAGGCCAGGATTCTGGTCCCGACCCACTGGCATGTGACTATAGCTCACTGGCAGAATGCATACATGAAGGGACAAACAAAACAAGGGGGTGACACAGGGAGGCAACTCACTCAGGAGTGCGTACCCTGGCGGGCAAGAGGCTCTGGCTTCAAACCCCAGCACCGGGAGTCGGGCTGTAGCACAGCGGGTTAAGTGCAGGTGGCGTGAAGCGCAAGGACTGGCCTAAAGCACAAGGACCAGTGTAAGGATCCCGGTTCGAGCCCCCGGCTCCCCACCTGCTGGGGAGTCACTTTACAAGCTGTGAAGCAAATCTGCAGGTGTCTATCTTTCTCTCCCCCTGTCTTCCCCTCCCTCTCTCCATTTCTCTCCAACATGTCCTATCCAACAACAATGACATCAATAACAACAAAAATAAAACAAGGGCAACAAAAGGGAACAAATAAATAAAATAAAAAATAAATATATATATACAAACCCCAGCACACAGGGGAATGCCAGGGCCCTAGGGGGAGCTCGGGCCGCAGAGTGTGCTGTGTCTCTCCTGCTTCTCCCACCCCTGAATACCAGGCCTGGGAAGTCACTCAGCTGTTTCTCCTGCTTCTCCCACCCTGAATACCAGGCCTGGGAAGTCACTCAGCTGTCCCGCACAAGTCTGAAGCCTGGGTTCATTTTCCAGCACCACATTAAAACAAAAACTCCTGAAGTTCAGACTGACTCACTAAGTCTCTTTAGTCACCGAAAGCTGTGTAGCCCAGTCTTTCAAGTGAGCAAAAGACACACTTCTGTGACAGTCTGACTTCCTCTCTCAATGTCCCTGGATGCAAAATACAAATACAGTGAATTCTCTTTGCGCAGCACCTGGCGACAATGCGCGTGTTCAAACGGCCAGTCATAACGGACCCATCTTGTACATTCTGCTGTAACACCCACGAGTTTCCTCCTTTTCATCAGAGCACTGCTGAGCTGTGTTAGCGGTGTGGGGACCGACACAAGGGACCTCTGCGCCTCTACCTGTGAGCCCTGCAGGCCACATTGCACTCACTGGCCCAATGAGAAGCACCAGAGCACGCTGGCACCTGATCTGGGATGACCAGTGGAGGAAAGATGCATTGCATGCATCTGGCCACTCACGCGACAAACACTACAGCTTGAACACCGGCTGCGGCTGCGTGCCAGTACTGGAAAGAGCACGCTACAGACACACCCTCGCTCTCAGGCCGCGTGGTCTGGGGAGAAGGCAATGCCGCCACAGATGCATTATGCTACGTGTACAAAAAACAAGTGGCATATTGCACCCAACTAAAAGACTCTGGGATTTGGGGGAGGAGGGTGAGAACCCAGGTCCAAAAAGGATGATAAAGGACCCAGTGGGGGTTGTACTGCTCTATGGAAAACTGACAAATGTTATGCATGTACAAGCTATTGTATTTACGATAGAATGTGAAACATTAATTTCCCAATAAAGAAATTAAAAAAAAAAAAAAAAAAACAAGCGTGTGCCCGACTGGAATAGGGAGGACTGTGCAGTGGTGCACACGGTGACAGGTGAGCAGCTGTGCCCTAAGGGACAGGCTGTGGGGCGCTCTCCAGGCAGAAGTAGTCCATGCAGAGGCCCCAGTGAGGAAGAGCAGGGAAGACAGGACCCAGAGAGTGCTGCCTCCTAGACGGCCCAGGGACGGAAGGAGACCCTTAGACCAGAGCGCTGTCGAGACCGAGACAAGCAGGCAGGTCAAAGTGGACCAAGTCGAGACTGACAGCTGACAGGAGGCCATAATGGGATAGTGAGGAGTTCCAGGCAACATGGAAAAAATGGGCTGGAAACAATGTTTATATTACAAAGCAGGGCCTCAAGCAGCATAGGATTCAGCCAAGTAAACATAATAGGCACATACACATATGAATCTGAGAACGTGAAACTGGCATTAGGCTGATGTGGCAAGAGTTTTCTGTAACCGTTTTGGAAGGAAGAAAATATACTCCTAAATTATGGTATATTCCATTAACAATACAGCCACTAAAAACTCATCAAAACTTAAAGATACATGAAACTAGAGAAAGATCATAATAAACCTTACAGTACAAAATACACGGCTATAGATAGTATGATCAAGCCAGATTAAAAGCCAAAACACTGCCACTAGGAAGGTAGCTCAACTGGTAGAGTACAGGCCGTACAGGCCTTCCAGGCCCAGACGCTCACGTGTCAGTGTGTGTGTGATATATATGTATGTCATTATTGTTTTCACTTGATAAGACAGAAATTGAGAGGGTGGGGAGACAGAGGGAGCAGAGGCTTGAGCATGGTCCCTGCGCATGGCCACTGGCTTAGTCAACAAGGGTGCATCTGCACAAGCCCAGTTTTCACTTTTCTATCATCCACTTTTCCATCTGTTTTACCGCCAGCCACCAGCGCTGTCGTTCAGTTTCTGCATAAGAAATCTACCTCTAACTACCACCATTTTTTGGTATTTTTCTTGCTTTTTAAAAGATAGAAATGTAGTGGTCCGGGAGGTGGCACAGCGGCTAAGGGACTTGACTCTCAAGCATGAGGTCCTGAATTCAATCCCTGGCAGTACATGCACCAGAGTGATGTCTGGCTATTTCTCTTTCCTATCATTTCTCATGAATAAATAAATAAAATCTTTAAACTAAAAAGAGAGAGATGGAGAGAAATTGGAGGGTGGGCGAAAGGAAGAGAGAAAGAGACACCTGCAGCACTGCTCTACCACTCATGAAGCTCCCTCCACAGGCCCACAGGCGCCGACCAGGGGCCTCATGCACGTCGACACGTGTGGCTTAGCAAGGGTGCCACCACACAGCCCCAATCAAATAAACCTTGAAATTGAAACACTAAATGTCTAAGTGCTTACACTTGAGACAACGGAGTGTGGTCTGCCTACAGAACACAGCCGCAATCACGCTGTCCAACACCAAGAGCGCAAGACAGTCATGCTGAGAGCATGCAATGAGGGTGCTGACGCACACCCACTTACTGCTAGCCCAATGCTAATGTCTTTCTTAACGGGAAGCATCTTACCTTTCTTTAAAGAATGCAATGCTGATGTGAAAAAGGTCGAATAGCCAGGCGGCTGGGGGGAGCCACTGAACTCGAAGAACCCGAGAACTCCAGGCTGCGGGGACAGGGACAGAGTCAGGTGACTGTGTGACAAGCCATCATCCTTGCAAAGCTGCCATCTGCGGCATCCCATATTGCTCACCAGGCTGGCCGCCTGAGGAGAACTGAGGTGAGGCTGCCCGCTCCCTCCAAACTAGCAGCAGCCACCAAGGGAGCAGAGGCTCCATGCTTGACCCTCCACTGTGTGACCCCAACTATTCCCTCACACTCACCGGCAGCCACCGAGGGAGCAGAGGCTCCATGCTGAGTGACCCTCCACTGTGTGACCCCAACTGCTCCCTCACACTCACCGGCAGCCACCGAGGGAGCAGAGGCTCCATGCTGAGTGACCCTCCACTGTGTGACCCCAACTGCTCCCTCACACTCACCGGCAGCCACAGAGGGAGCAGAGGCTCCATGCTGAGTGACCCTCCACTGTGTGACCCCAACTGCTCCCTCACACTCACCAGCAGCCACCGAGGGAGCAGAGGCTCCATGCTGAGTGACCCTCCACTGTGTGACCCCAACTGCTCCCTCACACTCACCGGCAGCCACCGAGGGAGCAGAGGCTCCATGCTGAGTGACCCTCCACTGTGTGACCCCAACTGCTCCCTCACACTCACCGGCAGCCACAGAGGGAGCAGAGGCTCCATGCTGAGTGACCCTCCACTGTGTGACCCCAACTGCTCCCTCACACTCACCGGCAGCCACCGAGGGAGCAGAGGCTCCATGCTGAGTGACCCTCCACTGTGTGACCCCAACTGCTCCCTCACACTCACCGGCAGCCACAGGAGGGAGCAGAGGCTCCATGCTGAGTGACCCTCCACTGTGTGACCCCAACTGCTCCCTCACACTCACCGGCAGCCACAGAGGGAGCAGAGGCTCCATGCTGAGTGACCCTCCACTGTGTGACCCCAACTGCTCCCTCACACTCACCGGCAGCCACAGGAGGGAGCAGAGGTTCCATGCTGAGTGACCCTCCACTGTGTGACCCCAACTGCTCCCTCACACTCACCGGCAGCCACAGAGGGAGCAGAGGCTCCATGCTGAGTGACCCTCCACTGTGTGACCCCAACTACTCCCTCACACTCACCAGCAGCCACAGAGGGAGCAGAGGCTCCATGCTGAGTGACCCTCCACTGTGTGACCCCAACTGCTCCCTCACACTCACCGGCAGCCACAGGAGGGAGCAGAGGCTCCATGCTGAGTGACCCTCCACTGTGTGACCCCAACTGCTCCCTCACACTCACCGGCAGCCACAGGAGGGAGCAGAGGCTCCATGCTGAGTGACCCTCCACTGTGTGACCCCAACTATTCCCTCACACTCACCGGCAGCCACCGAGGGAGCAGAGGCTCCATGCTGAGTAACCCTCCACTGTGTGACCCCAACTATTCCCTCACACTCACCGGCAGCCACCGAGGGAGCAGAGGCTCCATGCTGAATGACCCTCCACTGTGTGACCCCAACTGCTCCCTCACACTCACCGGCAGCCACAGAGGGAGCAGAGGCTCCATGCTGAGTGACCCTCCACTGTGTGACCCCAACTATTCCCTCACACTCACCGGCAGCCACCGAGGGAGCAGAGGCTCCATGCTGAGTGACCCTCCACTGTGTGACCCCAACTGCTCCCTCACACTCACCAGCAGCCACAGAGGGAGCAGAGGCTCCATGCTGAGTGACCCTCCACTGTGTGACCCCAACTGCTCCCTCACACTCACCGGCAGCCACAGAGGGAGCAGAGGCTCCATGCTGAGTGACCCTCCACTGTGTGACCCCAACTGCTCCCTCACACTCACCGGCAGCCACAGAGGGAGCAGAGGCTCCATGCTGAATGACCCTCCACTGTGTGACCCCAACTGCTCCCTCACACTCACCGGCAGCCACCGAGGGAGCAGAGGCTCCATGCTGAGTGACCCTCCACTGTGTGACCCCAACTGCTCCCTCAGACTCACCAGCAGCCACAGAGGGAGCAGAGGCTCCATGCTGAGTGACCCTCCACTGTGTGACCCCAACTGCTCCCTCACACTCACCGGCAGCCACAGGAGGGAGCAGAGGCTCCATGCTGAGTGACCCTCCACTGTGTGACCCCAACTGCTCCCTCACACTCACCGGCAGCCACAGGAGGGAGCAGAGGCTCCATAATGAGTGACCCTCCACTGTGTGACCCCAACTATTCCCTCACACTCACCGGCAGCCACCGAGGAAGCAGAGGCTCCATGCTGAGTGACCCTCCACTGTGTGACCCCAACTATTCCCTCACACTCACCGGCAGCCACCGAGGGAGCAGAGGCTCCATGCTGAGTGACCCTCCACTGTGTGACCCCAACTGCTCCCTCACACTCACCGGCAGCCACCGAGGGAGCAGAGGCTCCATGCTGAGTGACCCTCCACTGTGTGACCCCAACTGCTCCCTCACACTCACCAGCAGCCACAGAGGGAGCAGAGGCTCCATGCTGAGTGACCCTCCACTGTGTGACCCCAACTGCTCCCTCACACTCACCGGCAGCCACCGAGGGAGCAGAGGCTCCATGCTGAGTGACCCTCCACTGTGTGACCCCTACTGCTCCCTCACACTCACCGGCAGCCACCGAGGGAGCAGAGGCTCCATGCTGAGTGACCCTCCACTGTGTGACCCCAACTGCTCCCTCACACTCACCGGCAGCCACAGGAGGGAGCAGAGGCTCCATGCTGAGTGACCCTCCACTGTGTGACCCCAACTGCTCCCTCACACTCACCGGCAGCCACAGGAGGGAGCAGAGGCTCCATGCTGAGTGACCCTCCACTGTGTGACCCCAACTGCTCCCTCACACTCACCGGCAGCCACAGGAGGGAGCAGAGGCTCCATGCTGAGTGACCCTCCACTGTGTGATCCCAACTGCTCCCTCACACTCACCGGCCATCAGCTGAGCTCTGATGGGCTCACTCCAGGGGTCAAGATATCTTTTCTGTGCCACTTCTCTTCCCCTCAGAGGATCCCACGTAACAAAATACTGCCCCACCCCCAAGCAGTTCAGTCTACAGAGGGTTCTTCGTGCCCCAACACCTCACCTCCAAAAAGTAGTGCCACCTGCTCAGGTCATCTCTCTAACCATGGCACAGCATCCTCTCCTTTCTTGCCAGCCAGCCAGGGGCCCCAGCAGACAGTCCACCTCTCCGTCCAGAATGGTCTCTCCTAAGGACACACTGTCTGCCATCTGTCTTCTGCACTCACTGTCCACATCTTAAAAACCAAACACCAAGACCCTGAGGAAAAAGTGCTGGGCTACAGTGACAACACACAGTCAAGTCCAGGGCTGACTGGTGTCGAGCGACCCCGTCACTGTGATGCCTCAGTTTCCTTCTCCGGCCAAGAGACAATTCATCCAGGGGCTGCTAAGAACAGAATCTAATGAGCTGTGAAACTCCTGCAGGCGTAGGTGTGTTTGTCTGTCTCTGTGTACAGTGTGTCTGTCTGACAGAGAGACAGTGGGGGGACAGACTCCTGAGGCACTGCTCTACTATGTGAGGGTGTGTGTCTGTTTCTGTGTACAGTGTGTCCGTCTGACAGAGAGACAGTGGGGGGACAGACTCCTGAGGCACTGCTCTACTATGTGAGGGTGTGTGTCTGTCTCTGTGTGCAGTGTGTCTATCTGACAGAGAGACAGTGGGGGGAGAGACACCTGAGGCACTGCTCTACTATGTGAGGGTGTGTGTCTGTCTCTGTGTACAGGGTGTCTGTCTGACAGAGACAGTGGGGGGAGAGACACCTGAGGCACTGCTCTACTATGTGAGGGTGTGTGTCTGTCTCTGTGTACAGGGTGTCCGTCTGACAGAGAGACAGTGGGGGGACAGACTCCTGAGGCACTGCTCTACTATGTGAGGGTGTGTGTCTGTTTCTGTGTACAGTGTGTCCGTCTGACAGAGAGACAGTGGGGGGACAGACTCCTGAGGCACTGCTCTACTATGTGAGGGTGTGTGTCTGTCTCTGTGTGCAATGTGTCTATCTGACAGAGAGACAGTGGGGGGAGAGACACCTGAGGCACTGCTCTACTATGTGAGGGTGTGTGTCTGTCTCTGTGTACAGGGTGTCTGTCTGACAGAGACAGTGGGGGGACAGACACCTGAGGCACTGCTCTACTATGTGAGGGTGTGTGTCTGTCTCTGTGTACAGGGTGTCCGTGTGACAGAGACAGTGGGGGGGACAGACACCTGAGGCACTGCTCTACTATGTGAGGGTGTGTGTCTGTCTCTGTGTACAGTGTGTCTGACAGAGAGACAATTTGTGGTTGAGAGTCCCTTGCTGGTGTGGAGCCGGGGTCTCTAACCGGGATCTTTATGCCGGACCTTGCACTTTGCGCCCCCTGCACTTAACCCGCTGCGCTACACCTGACTCCCAAGACTGGAATTTTCAAGTAGCCTGACCAGGGAATTCCACAGAGCCATGAGACTCACCCATTACAAACTGGCATGCTGGGCATAAGGATCCTGGTTCGAGCCCCCAGCTCCCCATCTGCAGGGGAGTCGCTTCACAGGCGGTGAAGCAGGTCTGCAGGTGTCTGTCTTTATCTCCCCCTCTGTCTTCCTCTGCTCTCTCCATTTCTCTCTGCATATCCAACAACAACAACTACAATAATAATAATAAAAATGGCAACAAAAGGGAATATTTAAAAAAAAGAAGAAAGAAACTGGCATGCTGGAGCAAGTGGTACATCCGATAAAGCACAGGCGCTACAAGTGCTCAGGGACCCAGGGTTCAAGCCCCCAGTCCTTATCTGCTTCGGGGATGCTTCAGAAGCAGTGAAGCAGTGCTGCGGGTGGCTCACTTCTCTCCCCTCTATTTCCCATTCCCTCTCAATTTCTGTCTTAATCAAAATAAGAAAATTAAAATAGAAAAAAAGAAGCAGGGAGGAAGGAAACTGACATGTTTGAGACCTTTAATTTAGTACTCCAAAATTACGTATAAAAAAGGGGAAGCCATGGGGTAAAATTATAAATTAGGCAAAAAGTAACAAGATGGTCGGTCTCCTGTTTATTCTTCTGCAGGTGACAACTAACGGTGATTAACCTAACTCTGGTTGTTGTTGTTGTTTTTAAATTTTTTTGTATTTATTCCCATTTGTTGCCCTTGTTGTTTTATTGTTGTAGTTATTATTGTTGTTGTTGTCGTTGTCGGATAGGACAGAGAGAAATGGAGAGAGGAGGGGAAGACAGAGAGGGGGAGAGAAAGATACCTGCAGACCTGCTTCACCGCTTGTGAAGTGACTCCCCTGAAGGTGGGGAGTCAGGGGCTCAAACCGGGATCCTTACACCGGTCGTTGCGCTTTGTGCCTCCTGCACTTAACCTGCTGCGCTACCGCCCGACTCCCAGCTCTGGTTGTTTTACTGTGAGCATTTCACAATCCTTTCCTCAAAATTACAATGTCTCTCCAATGGACTACACTGAAGAAATGACACTGTGTGGTTTCCCCTACAGTTCTTCCTCTTGACTGGAAAATGGTGAGCCTGGGGTACAAAGTGCAGTGTGGTGACACACACAGACGTCTAGAGGTCAAGGCCCTTGGCAGCCCGTTTCGTATTCAACTGCATAGACCGCAGAGGGTTAAGAACAGAAAGCTGTAATTCTGCCTGAACACACTTCCCCCCCACCAGGGCTTTATGCCTGCAGATATGCCCGACAGACCTTTTTAGATCGAGGGTAAGAGACAGAGGGGGCGGGGGACGGGCAGTAGCGCAGCGGTTAAGTGCACATGTGGCGCAAAGCGCAAGGACCGGCGTAAGGATCCCGGTTCGAGCCCCCGGCTCCCCACCTGCAGGGAAGTCGCTTCACAGGCCGTGAAGCAGGTCTGCAGGAGTCTGTGTTTCTCTCCTCCTCTCTGTCTTCCCCTTCTCCGTTTCTCTCTGTCCTATCCAACAACAACGACATCAATAACAGAAACAATAATAACTACAACGATAAAACTACCAGGGCAACAAAAGGGAAAAAATGGCCTCCAGGAGCAGTGGATTCGTGGTGCAGGCACCGAGCCCCAGCAATGACCCTGGAGGCGGAAAAAAAAAAAAAAAAAAGAGAGAGAGACAGAGAGACGGGAGAGATGGAAAGATACCACCACTGGTGAACCTTCCCCTTTGCATGGAGGTCCCATGTGGTGGCGGAAGACTCAAACGCAGCTCCTGTAACATGGAACATTGTGCATGACAGGTGAGCTCCTCCCAGCCCTCTGCCTATCTCCTGGAGCTCTTCTCCAGAGGCGGCAGTGAGTCAGCACGCAGGTCCTATGGTACAGCCTTAGCGGTCTTCTCAAACAGCTATGGTGGCAGGATGGTCTAGCAAGTGGAGCACTGGAACTGCCCACGGAACATCTGGGCTCTCCCCTGCACCACATTAAGTCAGAGCAGTACTCTCCTGTTTGCCTGTTCTGTTGTTTTGTCAGAGCACTGCTTAGCTCTGGTTTATGGTGGTGTGGGGGACTGAACCTGGGAGCCTCAGGCATGAGAGTTTGTTTACATAACCTTGATGCTATCTCCTCCATCATCTTTCTTAAGTAACGCATGAAGAAGCAAATAAAAGTCATATCCCAACCCCTGCTCTCCACTGTCTCATCACCTCCTAACTCCCTTTGTAGCACTCATTTGAAATCACCTTATATATCTGTCTCCTACAGCTGCCAGACAAACCAACACTGGCCGGGTGGCTTACAGCAACAGGAATCTGTTCTCTCACAGTTCCTGAGACCCCAAGTCTAAGTTAGGGTGGGGGCAGGGCTATGTGCTCTCCGCAGCCTCAAGGGAAGGCGGCTTCTGAGCTGCTCTCCCCCCCTTGTGAATCCAGGCAGCCTGGGTTTGGGCCTCCACCTGGGACCTTCCCTGTCTCTCTGCACACCGCTCTCCTAGAGACAGCAGCCTCAACTTCAGATCTCGCGCTCGGCTCAGCATGATTTATCTGGAGGTCCTTAACTAGCAACACCTGCAAAGGCCACGTCTAAATACACGTCTAAATAAGCTCACATTCTGTCTGGGTGGAAACACAACTGAAGCCCTAAGCCCTGCTTTCCTGTTTGATGTCCAGGTCTACACTGAAACTCCATGAAGAAAGAGGTGGTGCTACTTTTTGGCCCCGCGTTGCCAGCTCAGAGTGCCTGACAAAATGGGCACTAGTGAGCAGAAAGCTAAGTCAGTCACTCTGTCGAGTTTACAGTTCAGTGAAGAACAGCACATGCTACTTGCCTGGTGATAACCTGGTTCAGAATGCATATTTTGGGAGTCGGGCGGTGGCGCAGTGGGTTAAGCGCACGTGGCACAAAGCGCAGGGACCGGCGTAAGGATCCCGGTTCGAGCCCCCGGCTCCCCACCTGCAGGGGAGTCGCTTCACGGGCGGTGAAGCAGGTCTGCAGGTGTCTATCTTTCTCTCCCCTCTCTCTCTGTCTTCCCCTCCTCTCTCCATTTCTCTCTGTCCTATCCAACAACAAAGCAACGTCAACAATGGCAATAATAACTGCAACGAGGCTGCAACAACTAGGGCAACAAAAAGGGGCAAAAATGGCCTCCAGGAGCGGTGGATTCATGGTGCAGGCACCGAGCCCAGCAATCACCCTGGAGGAAAAAAAAAAAAAAAAAATCTAAAAAAAACAGAATGCATGTTTTAAATTCCAGTCCAGGACGGACAGACTTCAGTGCCTGCTCTAGCGGGAAGGCTGAGAACAGGCTACGTGCAGGCGGCCAGGAAAGCATCCCAGCTCTTCCTAAGCCAACGCCATCGACAGTGCAGCTGCGTTTAGCAGCTCGTGTGCACGCCCTCCAGTGGCCATGACAACAGCTGCCTGGGTGTGCTTTCACTGGAGACATTTTAAACCATTTCGTTCAGAGTGCTATCAAACTGGGAACTGGCAGGAAAAGTATCTAGTTATTTGTTTAACATTCAAAACAGGTATTTACTGACAGGCACTGCAGGGCTTTCTCAAAAATGTTCAGCTTTCCTGTCACCTGGCCACCTACCAGATGCTGTCTTCCTCACCCCACATCAATACAGAGCACTCCGGCCTACCCAACTGCTAGGAGCACATGAATGGGCGTATGCTAAAATCACTGCTCTTAAACAGACACGCTACTGAAATCTGTGGAAATATTTTCAATATTTTGGCTGCAGGTACAAGTGTTCTAAATAATACTACTGGGGCCAAGGAGATAAAGGAGCAGTAGCACACCTAGTCTGCAGGCCTGAGGTCCCAGAGGCCCCAGGTTCAATCCTGCCACCACAACATGCTAGAGCCAAGCAGGGGTCGTCTCTCCCCCCCCCCCATCTCTCTCTCTCTCATAAAAATAAATTAAGGGCTGGGGACTCGGGCGGTAGCACAGCGGTTTAAGCGCATGTGGCGCAAAGCACAAGGACCGGCGTTAAAGATCCCAGTTTGAGCCCCCGGCTCCCCACCTGCAGGGAAGTCGCCTCACAGGCGGTGAAGCAGGTCTGCAGGTGTCTGTCTTTCTCTCCCCCTCTTTGTCTTCCCCTCCTCTCTCCATTTCTCTCTGTCCTATCCAACAACAGTGACATCAACAACAACAATCATAACTACAACAATAAAACAACAAGGACAACAAAAGGGAATAAATATAATTAATTAATGAAGGGCTGGGGTGGTGTGTCCAATAGAACTCACATGCTTTCATGCACTGGCACCCAGGTCCAAGCCTCTGGTCCCCAAGTGCAGGGAGGAAGCTTCACTCATGGGGAAACAGTGCTGCAAGCATCTCTCGCCTTCTCTATCATTGTCTTTCTCTCAATTTCTCTGTCTCTATCCTAAATAAATATTCTTAAAAAGAAAATAAATTGAAATAATACTGCTGGCATTCGGTAGACAGATTATAAGGTATGAATCAGATTTCTGTGTCAAGTGCTTTAAAATACTGAAGCATTATTAACATAGAAGCTAGCAGTACCTGGTGTAGCATAGTGGTTGCTTTTACTTTTGGGGGAAGGGTAAATGCATATGGTAAGGTGTTTTCTAACGTTCCGCAGCATCCCTCCTATTTTTCTCTTTACTTCTTAAAAAAGATTAGGTAAAACTTTAAAATAAAAAAGAAGGCATCAACCAAAACCAGACTTAGTGAGTGTAACTAAAAGGTATTCAACACAACTAAACCAAAGAACTTTGGACCCTGCAAGATTTTTTTTTTCTTTTTTTTTTTACCATCTGAACGACAAAACAAAGGTTGTGTAATGTCAGCTGGGAGCTGCAGCAAGGATACTGGTAAACAGCTGCACTGTTGTTTTCACCAGCAGCAAGTCGGCACTGATTGGGACTACATCCTCCAGGCTGTCTCATCCCATTTGATTCCTCTTTCACAGCCATGAAAGGGGGACCACAAAGGTCAGCTGACCAGCCTCTCTCTCCCCGGCTACCCTCTCCTGCCAATCTGTGTGAAACCCACCTGTTGATAGTGCACTTAAGGCTTTGGGTAATTCTCAAAAAATATCTGGTGCAGGCCCCTAAGACACACAGTCAGTCTGCGCAAGCAAAGTACAGGCCAGCAGGGCTCTGCTTCCTGGCCCCGACTTATCGGCCAGCCAGGACAATATGAAAGACAAGCCTCAGCAGCACACAAACCCATCCTCCAGGCACAGAAGCAGGGAGTGCCCACTCTACTGCAAATGGAAGAACCACAGGCAGAATTAACTATGCATCAGCATGCCTCCGTAAGGAATGTGCTCAGAGGTAGTACATAAATAATATTCTTTTAAAATATAAATTGTGCATAAGGACCTGGGTTCAAGCCCTGACTCCCCATTTGCAAGGGAAATGGTTGTGACTGGTGAAGCAGTGTTGCAGGTGTCTCTCTCTTTATAATTTTTTGGTATTATCTTATTTATTTTTAATAATTTTCATTTTAAAACTATTTATTCCCTTTTGTTGCCTTTGTTGTTTTACTGTTGTAGTTATGTAGTTGATGTCGTTGTTGTTGGATAGGACAGAGAGAAATGGAGAGAAGAGGGGAAGACAGAGGGAGAGAAAGACAGACACCTGCAGACCTGCTTCACCGCCTGTGAAGTGACTCCCCTGCAGGTGGGGAGCCGGGGGCTTGAACCGGGATCCTTACGCCATTCCTTGCACTTAGCACCACTTGCACTTAACTCGCTGTGCTACCGCCCTACTCCTGCATTACCTTGTTTATTGAAAGAGACAGTCAGAAATCGAGAGGGAAAGGGGGTGACAGAGGGGAAAACATAGACACCTGCAACATTGCTTCACCACTTACAAAGCATTTCCCCTGCAGGTGGGGACTGGGGGTTCGATCCTGGGTCCCTGCGCACCATAGCATGTGCACTCAACCAGGTGCTCCACCATCTGGCCGCTGCAGATGTGGCTGTCTCTTCCTCTCCCCATTTCTCTCAATTCCTGTCAATTCTAGCCAATAAAATAAATAAGATATTAGGGAGTCGGGCTGTAGCACAGCGGGTTAAGTGCAGGTGGCGCAAAGCACAAGGACCAGCCTAAGGATCCCGGTTCAAGCCCCAGGCTCCCCACCTGCAGGAGTCGCTTCACAAACAGTGAAGCAGGTCTGCAGGTGTCTGTCTTTCTCTCCCCCCGTCTTCCCCTCCTCTCTCCATTTCTCTCTGTTCTATCCAACAACAATGACATCAAAAACAACAACAATAATAACTACAACAATAAAAACAACAAGGGCAACAAAAAGGGAAAATGAGTATTTTTTTTAAAAAGTGTTTAAAAATAAATAAATAAATAAACAAGATATTAAATAGAATTCCCTATTGTAAGTATCTTGTGATCGTAGTTATACACTGACCACAGTGAAACCATACTGATCTGTTACTATTGCTGAAGTCCATACTTTACTCCTATTTCCCCAGGCTGCTCCTAATCAAAGAATTTTTGAACCTCTGCTTCATTCAGAGTTTCTAAACATTTGTGTGTGGGTTATGCCAAGCATCAGAAGGGGGTATAGACCACGATTTACGATCTATAATTAGGAAGACTGAGTTTGAACAATAATTTCACAATCTCCTAGTTTCAGGATCCTCTGTAAGAATGGGTGTTTCACTGGAGTGTCTAAAAGAAATTGAGGTCACCAGCATAATGAATTCAGTGTAATACCGACAACTGAGAAAGTGGCTGCGGGCACACCTGGTTAAGCGCACACACTACAGCACACAAGAACCCAGGGTCAAGCCCCTGGTCCCCAACTGCAGGGGGAAAGCTCTTAAGTGGTGAAGCAGAGCTGCACATGTCTCTCTGTCTCTCCCTCTCCTCTCAATTGGTCTCTATTCAAAAAAAATTTTTTTTAAAAGATAAAAGAGAATCCTAAAGAGAGAGAGAGAGTTTAACAACATGTGCAACAGCACTTTCTTCACCCTGCCTAAACACCTGCTCTCAGAAACATTTTGCTAGGGTATCATCATCCCACAGACGGCTTATTCCCCACCCCACCCCAACATAAGGAAAGAAACCCCTTAGTAACTCGGGGAAAATACCTGATAATATAAATAAAGGGCATGAACAATGTGGCTGAATTCCAGGGACAAACAGCATTTCCAACATGACTGAAAAAAGCTGCAGATACTATCTAACTGCACATGCGCACAAGGTAAGACTCAGCCCAGTCACCAGGACTGACGTCTGGATACACAGGGCCCGGGGCCTGCTTCTCTATCAGGCGCACACCTACGGCTTCATTCTTGTTACACGCCTAAGGACCATTTCACTTCTTGTGCTGAAGTGTGACTTTATACTTGCTCCAATGAGTCTCTCTGTGTTGTCTGTGACAATTTTTAGAATTCATTCAGACTATTTTAAGTATTACACTGACTTCTCTCAGTAATAAGTTATCCTGAACACACATTGAAGGCTCTACAAAAACGATCAGAGGACGCAGACAAATATCTCATAGCAAAATTCCTTAAAGTGTCAAAGAAAGTTTCTAGAAGCCTGCAGGAACAGACAGTATTGCATGTCAATCCTTACATACTCTATGTTTACTGTGAAACAAACCAAAAGTTCCCCAACAAAAACAGGCAAGCTTTCCCAAATATTCTATTCTGCTGGGAAATTGTGCAGATGCAGTCACAGCCGCCATGCTGCCCCTCAGGGCATTGTCAATTCCCCTGGCTAGTCGGAGTGCTTTGTTTACTCCTCCCCCTTCCCATTATCCTATCGCCAACCTCGTCCAACTTTCTCCCATAAAAGCCCTTCTTCTTCCACCCCTTGCTCTCTTGCCCACTTTTCAACTCAGTGAACGGAAGGGTGCTGCGTAGAGGGAGGCGGCCATTTTGGCTAGCTCCACGTGGCCTGAACCGCTGCGCTCTCACCCAACTCTGAGGTTCCCGCACGAATAAAGAATTGTGTGAATTGTGTTCCCTCTCCGCTCTGGATCTCCTCTCCCTCTCCTCCCCATGGCAGTCGACACTATTCCCTTAAAGTTCGCTTGACTGGGGCCGGGTGGTGGCACACCTGGTTGAGCGGACATGTTACAATGCTCAAGGACCCAGGTTCGAGTCCCCAGTCCCCACCTGCAGGGGGAAAGCTTAACGAGTGGTGCAGCAGGGCTGCAGGTGTCTCTCTGTCTCTCTTCCTCTCTATCCCCCACTTTCCCTCTTGATTCCTGGCTGTCTCTATCCAATAAATGAATAAAGATAACAAAAATTTTTTTTTAAAAAATTCACTTGACCAAACCATCCCTACAATATAGTTTTTCAAGAAGCATTCATTAGTTGGGGCCCAGGAGTAACACACCTGGTTAAGCACACAGGTTACCATGTGCAAGGACCTGGGTTCAAGCCCCTGTCCCCCTGAAGGGAGGAGGCTTCACAAGTGGTGAAGGAGGTCTGTGGGAGTCTCTCCCCCTCTCTATCTTTCCCTTCCCTCTCAACTTCTGGCTGTCTCTATCCAAGAAATAAATAAGGATAATTAAAAAATTTTTCAAAGCATTCATTGGGGATTATCCACAGTATCTTTTTATCTTTTGCTACTTGCAAACCAGAAGGTATATATATGTATTTTAAAAACAGACAGACAGACAAAAACCCTTCTAATACAGCTAATACAACCCACAAAGCCTTGGGGACAGGAGGAGATATGAAAGACAGGTACCTCGTAGTTTGAGAGAAAATCTAGTAACTCTGATTGAGATGGGATGTAGAGAAGTGGTTTCATCACTCGGCGGACAAACTTCTCAATGTAAACAGCACTCATGGGGCCTTTGTATTCGATTGGTCCAAAACTAGTACCAAAAATAAAAATAATAAAAATAAAAATAATACACCATGCATTCAACCTGTAACGTATACCTAAAACCATCAACACCACAAAATGACAATGTCTTGCTTTAGGATCCCAGTTGCTTCAGAGGTATGCAGCCTTCTGGTCTCAGGAGGGCTGGAGGATAAGCACTGTAGTGGACATGGCGGGGAGGGGGGGCGGCCAACACTCTTCTCTGAGCTTCACTAGGCAGGAAAACTCAACTTCAAAACAAAAACACAGTCTTTCTAGTCTTGGGCGGGGGTCAAATACTTCTTTTAAGAAGCCAGCCAGAAAGGCAACACTGGACATTGAGAAAAAGATGGTAACTACACACTCCAGTGTCTTTCACGTCACTCTGAAATAAAGGACGACCCGTCAATTTTAAAACCCCTTGAAAGCTTCAGGCTGACAGCAGCATTGTGGGAAGGCAGGGAGTGACGGAAGAGCTCCTGTTCCCACTTGGCTGGGGCCAGGTATGCTCAGGAACGTGATCTGGTGCTGAGCAAGACCAGCACCCTTCCAGGCTGCTCAGAGTCTCACATGGCCTTTTCCAATCCTGAATACAGACACTGCTCACACACAAAGGATTGGGCTGAGGGGAAATTCAGCCACTCCATAGCATTTTTCTCTCTAAACAGAAATTGACACTAAGTTTCCTGTTAACAGCAAAGACAGAACACAGAATTCTCCAAATGCTGTGGACACAGCATTGCGACATATGGTCACAGAAATTACCACAAACATATAATGGTGAGGTCAGACAATTTTCCAGTATGCATTGTAGAATGTGATGCTGGACAAAGGAATATTACGAAAAACACACTTAGACAGTAGAATGCTACACGCACAGAATATACTATCAACAAGACTAGTAAGCGGGCTGGGAAGACAGTATAATGGTTCTGCTAATGACTTTGACACTTGAGCTTCTGAGGTCCCAAGTTCAGTCCCCAGCACCAGATAAGCCAGAGTTGGGCAGTGCACTGTTAAAAACAAACACACAGGGAGTCGAGCAGTAGTGCAGCGGGTTAAGCACAGGTGGTGCAAAGCGCAAGGACTGGCAAAAGGATCCCGGTTCGAGCCCCCAGCTCCCCACCTGCAGGGGAGTCGCTTCACACAAGCGGTGAAGCAGGTCTGCAGGTGTCTACCTTTCTCTCCCCGTCTTCCCATTTCTCTCTGTCCTATTCAACAACAACAGCAATGACAACAATAATAATAATAACAAGGGCAACAAAATGGGAAAAAATGGCCTCCAGGAGCAGTGAATTTGTAGTGCAGGCACTAAGCCCCAGCAATAACCATGGGGGGGGGGGAACACCCCCACACAAACTAGCTAACTTAGTATAACTAACGTGTTAACTAATTTAATTTTGTAAAGTACCACAAATCACCAACAATTTTTAAAGAAAGCAATTCTTAAAAAACCATCTGAGAGCATATTTTAGTGAATGAAAAAGAATCAACCAAAATGGAAACCTAATCTGCCGAGCTCTGGTCTGATGTCACAAGAGTCCTGCTGACTGATGAGAGCTGAGAAGCTTCCAGAATGCAGGCTAGGGAGGTGGTCTTGCCCATGCCCTGTGGCCATGGTCGCCGTCTGAGCTGACCAAGGCCAGCTGCACTCCAACAATGTCGAGAAGCCACAACTACTCCAGAGCTTGCTCAACTCTCCTGGTGAGTGGTTTCAATTCCTATCAGGCCAGACAACCTACCTGTGCAGCAGTGGCCTCCTACGCCCCAGTGAATAGACTCAAGGGCCAAACCTGAAAGTGCTATTGCTCTAAAGCCCTCTGTGCTGTACACTGCTCACACGCACAGCCGGAGGAACACATCTGTTCAGATGTGTGTGCAGAAGACAGAAGGCCGAAAGATCTTTATCAAGAAAAGGCTGGCCTTTGTGCCTCTAGATTTCCTTTTGCTCTCAGCACACTGGAATTTTAGGTGCTGCCATGAGCATTAGTGAGTCTGAACTGACGTAAACAAGGACGAATTCAAGAGGGAAAGATGAAGGACCAGTACTTCAAGGGGAGCACTACCCTGAGATCCTTCAACTATCAAAGGAGAGGGCTGGACCCGGTATCTCTAAATTCCCTTTCCTGTCCTTTCAATCTTTCTCTATAACCATGTGACAGAATACTGCCTGCCACATCAAGTTGAGTACACCTCTAGGAAATTGGCTTGGTTACATGGAGCTGCAAGACCCACAGATCCCACCAAGCATCTGTGTGGTTTCCAACTGTTTATTTCCAAGAGATGAAACACACGACTGGGCTGGGAAGATAGCATAATGATTATGCAAAAAGCGTTTCATGCCTGAGACACAAAAGGTCCAGGTTCAGTCTCGAGCACCACCGTAAACCAAAGCTGAGCAGTGTTCTGATAAAAAAAAAAAAAAAAAAAAAGAAAGAAAAAGAAAAAGAAATACAAACAGAACAGAATTTTAAAGTTTTAAGCACCTCACACTTGGTGGGTGGGGGAGGTACAAGAGGTGCAGGCTGGGAGATGGTTTATACTCTACCATTTAAAGGGCTGGGACCGTGGTCTGGGAGGTGGCACAGTGAATAAAGTACAGGACTCTCAAGCATGAGGTCCCAAGCTCAATCCTCGGCACCACATGTACCAGACTGATGTCTAGTTCTCTCTCTCTTCTATCTTTCTCAAGAAATAAAATCTTAAAAATAAAAAATAACAAGGGCCTGGGATCAAGCTCCCAACATCATGAAAGTGCACCACCCACCCACAGCAAGCGCTATGGCGTCTCTTCCACACCCCCCTCCATCTCTCTACTACACTACCTTAAACTGAAAAAGAGAACAAGCCTGCCAGGAGCAGTGAGACTGCACGGGTGAAAAGCCCTAGCACGGTCATGTAATCAGCCAGACGTAACGTAAGCACGTCAAAGCGACACTGAGAAAGTATTTTTAAAAGCCTGCAATTGAGTCAGGGATGCAACTCACTGGTGGATTACATGCTTATATGCGTGAGGCCCTGGGTTCAATCCCTAACGCCAAAAATAAATATAAACAAACACCCCACCTTGCGTTTCAACCTTCAAAATGAAGCAGCCCAAAGTCCACATTGCTGGCAAACAGGTGAGGGAGACAGACTCAGGATCTAGTCTCAGTTGTTCCCAAGCAAAAACTGGTCTTTTCATTTTATTTTTCTCCAGGGTTATTGCTGGGGCTTGGTGTGGCACTATGAATCCACTTCTCCTGGTGGCCATTCTTTTTCCATTTTATTGGACAAGACAGAGAGAAACTGAGAGGGATGGGGTGACAGAGAGAGAGGAAAAGAGGGAGGGAGGGAGGAAGTGGGAGACAGAGAACTGCAGACCTGCTCCACCACTTGCACAGTCCCCCTTGCAGGTGGGGAATGGGGGCTCGAACCTGGATCCTCGTGCGGGGCCTTGTGTTTAGTACTATGTGCGCTTAACCAGGTGTGCTACTGCCAGATTTATCACTGCACTGAATACCTAGAGGAGCTTCTGAGGGAAAGAACGGGACAGGAAAAGTGTGTTCTGCCCAGTCAGTATCACAGCTTCCTGAGAAACAGTACCATGTACCTGTAGCATTTCATGTCAACAACCAAGAAGTGTAATGAAATGGAGAGATTTCACAAGTGAGGGAATGAGGGCTGACGGACGTCTGTCAGATCCAGAAAGTTCAAAGAAAGGGGAAAAGCCAAGCCCCAAAGAAAAGCTCCGGCTAACCAAACCTACTCTAAGAATGACCCAATCACACAGAACAAGGTCCAGAACCCCATCTCCTACCTCCAAACCCTGCATGCAAGTCAGATGCGAGACATGCCCTCTCATGGAGTCCTCCAATCAGTGTTTCTTCTTTTATTTTATTTTAAATATTGATTTATTCCCTTTTGTTGCCCTTGTTGTTTTATTGTTGTAGTTATTACTATTATTATTGTGATCGCTGTTGGATAGGACAGAGAGAAATGGAGAGAGGAGGGAAAGACAGAGGGGGGAGAGAAAGACAGACACCTGCAGACCTGCTTCACTGCCTGTGAAGCGACTCCCCTGCAGATGGGGAGCCGGGGGCTCGAACCGGGAACCGGGATCCTTACGCCGGTCCTTGCACTTTGCACCACCTGCGCTTAGCCCGCTGCGCTACCGCCCGACTCCTATCTGTGTGTTTTTATTTTTATTTTTTTATTTATTTTCCTTTTTATTGTTTTTATTGTTGTAGTTATTATTGTTGTTGTTGATGATGTCGTTGTTGTTGGATAGGACACAGAGAAATGGAGAGGAGGGGAAGACAGAGAAGGGGAGAGAAAGACAAGACATCTGCAGCCCTGCTTCACCACTTGTGAATCGACTTCCCCTGCAGGTGGAGAGCCGGGGGCTCTGTGTGTTTTTAAACCCTGAAGCACCCATAGATCATCTGCAGTGTGTAGCCACAGTGGATCCAAGGTGCTGTCACCGCTAATGAGACGAGAGGAGCAGCAGAGGAAGGAGCCGCTCAGGAGATAGGGGCTGCTGCAAGGGGGTGCACAGTCTGGGAAGAAATAAACTCGAGTTATCCAAGCTCTATTTCTTTTATCTACATACTCTCAATTTTCTACAATGAATAGTACTTTCAAACAGAAATAAAAAGAAACATTTTCAAATTCATAAAAAGTGGAATTAGAGACTTCAAAAGTTCTTACCTCCGATGATACAGATAAATTACAGGGAAATAAAAGAAGTGTTTCTGTTTTCTGCATTTCCCCTGACTCCACCAACAGTTAATTGCCACAAACAACACCTGCAGAGGGGAAAAAAATTAAACGAAGTTTCATATAACTATAAATAACAACTGAAAACTACCAAGACTTTAAAGATAGAATTGTAGGCATATGGAACTATTTCTCACATCGAAACAGAAAACATGAAAAAAAAAGTTATATATGTACCCACACAGGTGACCCAGGAGGTGGTGCAGTGGGCAAAGCCTCACTCATGTTCATGCTTGGCACTGCATATGTCTGGCTCTCTTTTTCTCCCCCATTAATGAAGAAATACATCTTTTTAAAAGGCTGGAGGAGGGTGACTAGCACAGTGGTTTATGCAACAGACTTTGATATCTGAGGCACCAAAAGATCAAAAGGATCTAGGCTCAATTCTTGACTTCATCATAGGCAAAATATAAAATAAAAAATAAAATTGAGCCCCAGCGATAACCCAGGGTAAATAAATAAGTAAAAAAATAAATAAGTAAGTAAAAATTGCTTAGCACCAAAGAGGCTTTCCAAGTGTGAACATACTACACTGAGTTAGAGTTTCACTCGGCTAGTGAAACTGAGAATCTGAGGTAGAAAAGGTATTACCAGCAAATAAAACATGACAAATTCCGAAGGACCCTTTTTAATGGCGTAAAAACAAATCGAGGTAACAGAAAAGCCACGCCCTAAGATGCGGTGTGGACACCAGACTACACAGCAGGTGCACACCGTAAGTGGGTGCTGACAAAGAAGCGTCCTGATGTCTGCAGCTCACACTGAGTCGTGCCCCATCAGCTGGGCCAACGGTCACCACATGCACGGGGTCAGCTCTTGACCTGTCACTGCTCACACTGTGGGTGTGAACTGCCATGAGGGTCTTGCTTACATTCGTGGTTTTTGTCTGTTTGTTGGGGGCGGGGCCAGTGGCTATCCAGCCACTGGGTGAAGGACACAGCTGTGGAGTGTCTAGCCGTAGCCCTGGCCTCTGTCCACTGCATGCTGCTAGCAACCCTTCAAGGAACGACGACAGTCTCCAGATGGCCCCAAAGGTCCCCAGGGGAGGGAAGCCTCCAGCTGAGAGCCATTCAGGAGAGGGGCAGTAAGAAGGATAAACACCCAGCGGCAGCACAGCGGGTTAAGCACACGTAGTGCGAAGCGCGAGGACCGGAGTAAGGGTCCTGGTTCGAGCCCCCGGCTCCCCACCTACAGGGGAGTTCCCAGGCGGTGAAGCAGGTCTGCAGGTGTCTGTCTTTCTCTCCCCATCTTCCCCTTCTCTCTCCATTTCTCTCTGTCCTATCCAACAATGACGATACCAATAACACAACAATAAGACAACAAAGGCAACACAATGGAATAAATATTTTTTAAAAGGATAAACAAAGGTGAAAACAAGCATAACTAAGTGTTGACTGTTATATTTGAGTTACAGGCAAAGTTCCTTCACTTTTGCTACGTTTAAAAAATTTTACAAAAAAATCTCGAAAGCATGTAAGTATACAGATGAAAATGCACCTCCAGATGCTTCGTACCTTGCTCAGTGTGAACTCTTGAGGATTCCTTTCAGAGGCTGTGCATGAGAAAGACAACCAACAGGATCTTCACTTCAAGCTCACCTCTGTGTTTCACTTCCAAGTAAGGCATAATCTGCCATGGCCACTAACTGCACCAAGCAGGATGTCTCAAAAGACTGCCTACTTCCAAAAACACACCACCACTACCCCCTCCCCTTTATTTCCCTGAGAACACACAACAGAAAACTCTCCGTCTGGAAGGAGTGAGACCATCAGCTTGGGGCGGCACGATCACTCCCCCACCCCTGCACTCTTGGACCTGCTGCTGCAGCCTTGGAGCACAGCAGCGGCTCACACACTTTCTGTGTGGATCCAGCTACGGCATTTGTGTTTCTGAATTCCCTAGGAAGTAACCTCTGTGTCAACTGGGGACAGAAAGCACTGGCTGGTTCAAAGCTTCATGTAGAGCTGCTTTCCCCTAAAAAAGTCCCACCAGTGAGTCGTGCCCCTGCGACACCGGAGCCACCAACACACCCTCTTTCTCGGTCTGCATCCACGGTGGTTCCGCTGAGGTGTCCAAGGACTTCTCCTGCCCACGTCTACACAGCTGTGACTCACTCACATCCTTTTACTTCTCACCTTTAAGGTAGGATTAGTGCACTGAAGAGTCTATCTCAAAACTGTGTGACTGGGTGATTTTATCATCAAAGAGTTTCTTTTCAGGGCTTGTGTTCAACTGCAGTCCACCGGGCTGAAACACACCGCCACACAGATGACAGACTCACCTGCTGTCTGCTCCGCTCTTCGAGCACAATGGGGACATTCATTAAGTACTTGTTGAATTTAGATTTGGGCCAAGTTTTTAAAAGATCACCCGGTTCCGCTATAGATATGATAGATCAATTTCTCTTACACAAACTACCTAGCCAGCTAAGAGCTGGGGTGAGAATTTTCTGTGCCCAACCTCTAGAAGAACCCAAACCCCTCACCTGCCCCCCAGCTGAGCACAGAGCAGAAACTGCTCCCACACCTGCCTCTAGCGACTACGACCATAACTGGGAAGGCATCTTTGGAGAAGAGCGTGCAGTCCCCACAGTGCCCCTAGCAGGAGGGGAGGCGGCTCGGTGGCTCAGCGGCAGAGCTCAGGACACACGTGCAGAAGGCAGGTCGCGGGTCTGCCAGAGTGACACTGTTTTCTCTTTCTCTCTCAGTAGTGCTCCTGACCTTTACCTTGGCAAGCCAGCCGGTCAGCAGGCTACAGTGTGACCCCACGAAGAGGACTGAGGTCACTTAGTTCTCGGGGGAGCGCCAGCATTACCTGGTCAGAGAGCTGGGTGGCTGCCTGCTCGATCTCTGCCCTGGCAGTGATGGACTGCCCACACCACGGGGCATAGAAGAACAGCAGCGCCACCTCTGAGTCCCGGCGCACATGCTCGGCATGGTCCAGCTGCCCCTGGAAGAGGTCGAGAACCGGAGACCTCGAGGAGAAAAAGCTGACGGGTGGCTTTGCTGGTATTATCACATCTTTTGCTCGACTACAAAAGAGCAAACACAAACAAGGTTGTTAAGTTTATCTGCTTCTCACAACAGCTCCTAACAACAGTGAGGAAGGTGAATGAAACTTAAAAGAAGTCTTCTCTCATGGCTGTCATGCCATGAAGCCCAGGCCTCGTGCATGTGCGATACTGCTGAATAGTCAGCCCGTCCACTTTGATTCCGTATTTTCAGAGAAGAAAGGAGGGAGAGACCACTGCACTGCTCCACCATCGACTGAGTTGTCTTGGTGCAGTCCATGGTGCTCCCAAAAGGGCTTCTTTGAGATAAGAAAATGAGGGCGAGAGTAGATAGCATAATGGTTATGCAAAGAGGCTTTCTGCCTGAGGCTCTGAAGTCTGGGGTTCAATCCCCCCACATGACCATAAGCCAGAGCTGGTCAGTGCTCTGGTTAAAAGTAAATAAATAATAAATAAATAAACAGACATAAGAAAATGAGAGTGCCCAAAATATCATCCTTGAACGGAGGGGGAAAAAATCTGTACAGAGGCAACATCCGCTGAATCCAAGACCCGAACAGCACAGCGAAGCTCCTCTTACACTGCCTCCCAAGGCTGAAGGGGCACGGGGTAGGGGCAGCATAGAAGGGTCTTGGAATGGCCCACATTCTTGTCTCTGCGTCCTAAAGCTTCCATCCTCATCTCTCTACAGGCTTGCTCTCCACAGCAGAAGCTACTCCCCCCACGCTTTAGTGAGCTTGCTCAGAATTAAAGGATAAGAGTTTCCACAGCCAGGGCTCAGGCGGTATAGCACACGGACACAAAGCACAAGGACCGCTTAAAGATCTCGGTTCGAGCCCCCGGCTCTCCACCTGTATGGGGAGTCGCTTCACAGGCGGTGAGGCAGGTGTGCAGGTGTGCGTCTTTCTCTCCCTGTCTTCCCCTCCTCTCTCCATTTCTCTCTGTCCTATCCAATAACGAACGACATCAACAACAACAACAATAACCACAACAAGGCAACAACAACAAGGGCAACAAAAGGGGGGGGGGAATGGCCTCCAGGAGCAGTGGATTCATGGTGCAGGCACTGAGCCCAGCAATAACCCTGGAAGCAAAAAATAAAAAATAAAAAATAAAAAGAGTATCCACAGCTACAGTAACAAGACTTATACTGGAGGAGCCCAGGAGGTGGTACAGTGGTTAAAATGTCTGACCTGTGAGCATGAGGTCCCACGTTTGATCCCTGGCACTGCATGTGCTAACGTGATATTCCGATTCTCTGTCCTTCATTAACAGGAAAGGGGAAAAAAAGATTTCTGGGGGCTGGACAGTGGCACACCTGCTTAAGTGCACACATTACTATGAGTATGGAGAAGACCCTGGGTTCGAGCCCCTGCTCCCTATATGCAGAGGGACGTTTCACAAGCAATTAAGCAGGTATGCAGGCAGGACTATCTCCATCTCTCCCTGTCTTCCCTTCCTCTTTGTCCTATCCAATTAAAAAATAGACTTAAAAGGAGGGGGGATGACCATCAGGTGGATTTGTAGTGTTGGCACCGAGCCCCAGTGATAACCTTGGTGGTAGGAAAAAAAAATTCTGCAAGAAAATCAACTCAGCTTTGAGAAAACATTAAGTTACTAGCTGGACCAAGTCTGCACTTTCTTAGTGTAAGCAAGGCATTTCAGCAAAAGTAATGATGAGATAAAGTCCCCACCGTTCCGGATATCTGACATAGTCCACAGGTCAATAATGAAGAGGAACAGAAATCACATATTAGTTGGCCAACAGACTACGGGGACCCGAGGATGTCAGGAGGCGGCAGAAGCAGAGACAGGTCTTGGCTGAGGCAGCATCCCATCAAATTAGCGAGAACTAACGAGGCCGGGACTTGTTCACGCGTCTGCACTCAAACGGCGTGAAATCACCACAGGAGTCGGCTAAGAGGCCGGCCAAGGAAATGAAGATGCGATATACTTAACCCAAAGGGAGGCAGAAAAGGAACGAAAACCAGAAGGCACAAATGGCAAGCAAGTAGCCGGAAGACAGACTGACACCCAGAATCACATCAAGTTATATGTTGTCTGAAAGAAACACCCCCCCCCCCCCCCCCCAATCAGAGAACTGATCAGCTCTGGCTTTTGGTGGTGTGAGGGACTGAACCTGGGACTCTGGACCCTCAGGCACAAGAGTCTCTTTGCAGAACCATTATGCTACCTACCCCCTAAAAGAGACATTTTGGACATGCACAGCGGCTGGAGAGATGGTGCTGGACTTACTGACATGAGGTCCCGAGTTGGATCCCTGACTTGGCATGTGCCAGAGTGAAGTTCTGGGTCACCCTCTCATTAATAACTGAACGTTAGAAAAAATAATAGACATGATGGCACAGGATGAAAGCAAAAGCACAGGGGAAAACACCTACGTAGCAGTCTAAGAAAGTTGGAAGTGCCAGATAGGTATCACTGGGTAGGGTATGCACCCTGCCACGTTCCAGGCCCAAGACAGCCCCAGCACCACACAAGAGTGCCACAGCATGGGGGGAAGCTCCAGAGCTGGAATGTACTCCCCCTCACTGGAGTAATTCACTAAACAAGTGATAAGTCAGTGGGGTATATACTCTTACAATTACGTTACCTACCAAGTGATCTTTAAAAGAACTGATACATACTATATATTTAAGTCTCAGTAAACTTGTTAAAAGCAGCCATACTAAGTGACAGTCTGTAAGCAGTCAGTCAAATATTTAGAACCAAAACAGAAAACATATAAACACCTAAGACCTTAGTTAAGCCAAAAAGCCTTGAAAGACAGTTCCACACTTTCCTCGGTAACCAGTGTCGACGTCCTGAATTACATAGGCAATTTTAAACATATAACTTTAACCAAAAGCTGGATTAGAAGTTGGAGCAAACGGTGTTGAGGCTTATGCAAAAAACTCTCATGCGTGAGGCATCAGAGGCCCCAGGCTCAATCCCCCACATCACCGTAAGTGAGAGATGAGTAGCACTCTTCTCAAAAAACACTGGGAGTAAACATCCCTTCCTGGAAATGACTCTGACCCTTCGACCAAGGAGCTCTGCCGCGTGTCTCCAGGGCCTGAACACCTACCTCTGCCGCTCGCACGGTGACTGGAGGGAAAGCTCCTGCAGCAAGTCACCAGCTCCAGGTGCTAAGAGGGCACAGCGACAGACAGGGTGCACTCTCAGGGTGCTCCCGGCTTTCGTTAACTATTTATGTATGTGATAGGACAGAGAAAACGTGAGAGCAAAGGGACGACAGAGAAACACCACTAGTGAAGCTGCAGAGACGGGGGGCTTGAACCCAGGTCCTCAAACACTGTGATGTGTGTGCTCCACCCTGAGCACCACCGCCTGCCCCTGAAGGCTGCTAACAAGACACAGTACAGCTGTGCCGCTTGGAGACCTTAACGAGGTGACGGAAGCTCCTGTGACAGGTGGTAGGCAGGGTCTGAGCGGGGTGCAGAGATAGCTGTGCCCACAAGCTGTGGCAGAGAAGCAGCAAGGCCAGCTTCAGGGCTGCAGAATTCTGTCTGCTCCTTGTGGGTGCTGCTTTGCTACTGTTGAGAGCTGAGGTTAAGACAGCCTGGTGGGCAGTGTTGCCCTACTGCAACCCCGGCCCTCAGCCCAGCTGGAGTCCCTGGAGGACGCCAGCCAATAAAGCAAAGGGCCCATGAAGAGCAAAGGTCAGCAAGGCACCAGCCGAATGGCCCCAGGCGCCATCTAACTCTTCCCTTTGCTAAAGGCTTTGGAAAAGCTCGACCTAGAGCAAGGATTTCCTGCAGCTTTTATGTCTACGACTCAGATAGGTAAAAACAAACAAACAAACAAAAACAGCTGCATACAAGAAAGGCCTTTTCTAACTCTGGATTTGTGCCTAAGATTCAGACCCTACAACTGCCAGAGGCTCTGAAGCAACTTTCAAAGTCCAAGACAAATACCTGTGATTTAGCTGTGCGACTGCACAAAACACCCGCCCTACAAGTCAGAATCAGAGCAGAGCAGGAAGAAATCACAGAGCTTCCATGGAGAGAGTCAGGCGGAAATAGCACCAAGATCAAACACCCTGAAATACACCGGTTTCAACCGCAAGCCTTTTTTATACGGACCGATCTGAACTCAGAGAAGCGGCAGATACTGAAGAGGGCTGTCACTTATGTCAGGACTGCGACGACCAACAAAGATTTACTCTAGCAAGAAAGAAAGAAGAAAGAAGACATATGCTCTTAACGTTCAGTCCTCGTAATGCAAAGCTCTTAAAAATAAAAGAGGAAAAGGGGACATAAATGGTACGCACTGGTTGTACAGTGATGCCATTTTTTTAAAATTTTATATTTACTTATTCCCTTGTTGTCCTTGTTGTTTTATTGTAGTTATTACTGATGTCATCATTGTTGGATAGGACAGAGAGAAATGGAGAGAGGAGGGGAAGACAGAGAGGGGGAGAGAAAGAAAGACAGACACCTGCAGACCTGCTTCACCACCTGTGAAGCGACTCCCCTGCAGGTGGGGAGCCGGGGGCTCGAACCGGGATCCTTACGCCGGTCCCTGCGCTTTGCGCCACGTGTGCGTAACCCGCTGCGCTACCGCCCGCCTCCCCAGTGATGCCATTTTTAAATAAGTCCGGTCTAATTAACCGGCAGAGCAGAAGGGGACTGAGCAGGCTCACGCCTGAAGGAGATGTAATCCTGGCTTTGTCTGATCTGCTAGCTGCCTTTCACTCTTTTCTCCCCTGCAACCACAAAGGACTTTGCTATCAGGAGTCATGTGCTTCAGAGCAAACACTAAACACCATTTTCACTGAAGGACAAGCTGACAGAAACAGTTTCCCCACCCTTCTGAGGTGGGAGGATCCCCTTTCTAATTTGATCATCTACCTTGTCAAATGCCTTGTCTATTTTCGCCAGAAGGAACAGGATAAAGAACAAGGGTTAAGAGTCTAGCTCCCAGGGCTGGGGAGACAGCATAAATGTCACGCCGAAGACTCTCCTGCATGAGGCTCTGAGGTCCCACACTCAATGCCCAGCACTGTCAGTCTGAGCTGAACAGGGCTTTGGTCGCTCTAATAGACCTCTCAAAAAGAAGTAAAAACTAGTCTAGTTCCTGACAATAAAGGAAGCAAATCCGGTGGGTGTGACTCGGGCCAAGCTGTGTAGCACGTGTCCTGGGGAAGGAGCATGGCACAGCAGGCGAGCCCTGAGCCCCACACCTTCAGCGGCACGCAGCTGGAGTTCTCAAGCAGGTCACTTTGTTGGGGGTGGGCACAAGGGCCAGCGTGGGAGACATTCTGGTTGTCTTCTCTGGGGGAGGTGAGCTTTGCTAGTGGCATCTAGTGGGTAAAAGCCAAGAAGGTTGCTAAACACCCTACGCTGGACGGGATACACCCCATTCTCTCAGTTTCACGTGAAGCTTTCTCTCACGTGTGGATAATCTCAACAAGCCTGATGGGGAGGTCAGGGAGAAGGGGACGGTGAGCGGCTCTCCGTGTGACCCAGAAGGTGGTGCAGTGAGTAAAGAGCCGGAGCAGGAAGCGTGAGGTCTGACTCTGATCCCCAGCATACGGGCCGTAGCTGGTGTTTTCTCTCAACACAAACAAATACACGTGCCCGGGGTAGCGGAGCACCCACTAGAGCACACGTGTCAGGATGTACAAGCACTCCTAGGCCCCGCCCGCCTGCAAGGGGGAAGCTTCACAAGGGCCGCAGGTCTCTCTCCCCCACTTACCCTTTGCTCTCAATTTCTCTACCTCTCTCCAATACGTACGTAAACAAAATCTTTAAAAACCAACAATAAGCCACCTGGGAGGGCGCCTGCTTCGCCATGTCCACGGCCCAGGCCAGCAGCCCACGTGGGAGCGCTACACTGCCGAAGCGAGCTCCAGTGCTGCGGCCTCTCCCTCGGCCTCCGCCGGCCTCCCTGACAAAGCGAGCCCAGAGAAGGGAAGCCCAGCAGAGGGTAAAGCAGTGTGTTCTGCGGGCCTGCATGACAAAAATCTGCACACGCAGGGAGCTGGGGTCGGCTGCGGAGCACCACGCAGAGAAGCTTCACAAGCAGCGCGTGGGCTCCCTGCTGCCTTTGCTCCTTCCTCGGCCCCTCTGCCTCTCACCTATGGGGAGGTGGCAGAGTCACACAGTGTGAAACTCCAGGGGAGTCCTTGGCAGCAAAAACAAACCGCTAAAGTGAAGTAAGTGAAGATGTGGCGGGACGCACCCTGAGAGCCGGCACACTGGACAGAGTTGGGTTTGGAAGCGTCAAGTCCTGAGTTCTACCCCCAACATCCCGTGTGCCGGAGTGCTGCCCTATTTCCTCTCTCTCCTGTCAACATATCAAGAAATCTTTTAAAAACCCTTGCTGGACTTGTGTGCATGAGTCTAACTCCCCCCACCGCCCCCGTCAGAGTGACGCGGTCTGGTTCTGTCACAAAAATTTCAAAAAGTAGAAAAAATTCCGAGTTGAACTCTTCCATCCCAGCGAGCGACAACAGAGGCTGCTCTGCTGAGCTTGCTCGCCAGGTAACTGCGGCTCCCGGCCCTCTGCCAGCCGGGGACAGCAGGTGCCGCGGCCGGGCCCAGCACCTCCTCCCTGCCTCGACACCTCCTGCCCATCCCCGTCCCCGTCCCCCCTGCCCCGTCCCCTCCTGCCCCGTCCCCCCTGCCCCGTCCCCGTCCCCTCTGCCCCGTCCCCCCTGCCCCGTCCCCTCCTGCCCCGTCCCCCCTGCCCCGTCCCCTCCTGCCCCGTCCCCCCTGCCCCGTCCCCTCTGCCCCGTCACGTCCCCTGCCCCGTCCCGTCCCCTGTCCCGTCCCCCCTGCCCTGTCCCCTCCTGCCCCGTCCCCGTCCCCCCCTGACCCGTCCCCTCCTGCCCCGTCCCCCCTGGCCCCTCCCCTCTGCCCCGTCCCCGTCCCCTCTGCCCCGTCACGTCCCCGTCCCCTCTGCCCCGTCACGTCCCCATCCCCTGCCCCGTCCCGTCCCCCGTCCCCTCCTGCCCCGTCCCGTCCCCCGTCCCCTCCTGCCCCGTCCCCGTCCCCTCTGCCCCGTCACGTCCCCTGCCCCGTCCCGTCCCCTGTCCCGTCCCCCCTGCCCCGTCCCCTCCTGCCCCGTCCCCGTCCCCCCTGCCCCGTCCCCGTCCCCCCTGCCCCGTCCCCGTCCCCCCTGCCCCGTCCCCGTCCCCCCTGCCCCGTCCCCGTCCCCCCTGCCCCGTCCCCGTCCCCTCCTGCCCCGTCCCCGTCCCCCCTGCCCCGTCCCCGTCCCCTCCTGCCCCGTCCCCGTCCCCTCCTGCCCCGTCCCCGTCCCCCCCTGCCCCGTCCCCCCTGGCCCCTCCCCTCTGCCCCCCGTCCCCTCTGCCCCGTCACGTCCCCATCCCCTGCCCCGTCCCGTCCCCCGTCCCGTCCCCCCTGCCCCGTCCCCCCCTGCCCCGTCCCCCCTGCCCCGTCCCCGTCCCCCCTTACCCGTCCCCGTCCCCCCTGCCCCGTCCCCCCCTGCCCCGTCCCCCCCTGCCCCGTCCCCTCCTGCCCCGTCCCCCCTGCCCCGTCCCCGTCCCCTCTGCCCCGTCACGTCCCCTGCCCCGTCCCGTCCCCTGTCCCGTCCCCCCTGCCCCGTCCCCTCCTGCCCCGTCCCCGTCCCCCCTGCCCCGTCCCCGTCCCCCCTGCCCCGTCCCCGTCCCCCCTGCCCCGTCCCCGTCCCCCCTGCCCCGCCCCCGTCCCCTCTGCCCCGTCCCCGTCCCCCCTGCCCCGTCCCCGTCCCCCCTGCCCCGCCCCCGTCCCCTCTGCCCCGTCCCCCCTGCCCCGCCCCCGTCCCCCCTGCCCCGTCCCCCCCTGCCCCGTCCCCCCTGCCCCGTCCCCTCCTGCCCCGTCCCCCCTGCCCCGTCCCCCCTGCCCCGTCCCCTCCTGCCCCGTCCCCCCTGCCCCGTCCCCTCCTGCCCCGTCCCCGTCCCCCCTGCCCCGTCCCCTCCTGCCCCGTCCCCGTCCCCCCTGCCCCGTCCCCGTCCCCCCTGCCCCGTCCCCGTCCCCCCTGCCCCGTCCCCTCCTGCCCCGTCCCCGTCCCCCCTGCCCCGTCCCCCGCCCCGTCCCGTCCCGTCCCCGTCCCCTGCCCCGTCCCCCGCCCCGTCCCGTCCCCGTCCCCGCCCGCACGGCCCTCGAGCCCCCGCGTGGCCTCCGCAGGAGCCTCGGCGCCCACTGCAGCTGCGCCCTGGAGCGGGGTCCCCGCGGGCCGGCGGCGCAGGCGGACAGGCGACAGGTGCCGGGAGGCCGGGCCGACCCCGCGGCCGCTCACCTGCAGGTGAACTTGAGGGCGAGGAGCAGCGCGCAGCCGAGCGCCACGGCCACGCACAGCAGCTCGGGCCGCCGGCGCGCCATGAGGGAGGCGCCGCGCAGCCCGCGCCCGAGCCGCGCCGCCGGGCTGGGGGAGCCGGAGCCCGCGGGGACGCCGCCGCCCTCGTCCTGCGCGTCGCCGCCGCCGCCGCCGCCGCCGCCGCGGCCTCCGCATTCCGACATCACATGCTCCCGGACGCCGGCTTTATACCGCCGCCGCAGGCCGAGCGCCCGCCGGCCCGCCGCCGCCAGCCCCAGCGCCGCGCCCGCTAACCCGCGACCTCCACGTCAGCCCCGCCGCCGCCGCGCCGCCCGCCCGCCCCCGCGGCTCCGCCCCCTGGGCCGCCGAGCCTGCGCCGACTCGCGCGCCCCACGGCCGCCCCGCCATCTTCACCCCGCAGGCCCCGCCCCCTCGCAGTGCGCACGCGCGAACTCCGGCTCCCCGCTGTCTCCATCCCGCAGGCCCCGCCCCCTCGCAATGAGCATGCGCGGAATCCGGCTCCCCGCCTATGGGCTTCGCTCACGCCTAGTGAGCATGCGCAAACTCCCGCTGCCCTCGGCCAACCCGGTCCCCTCGCAGTGAGCACGCGCGAACTCCGGCTCCCCGCTGTCTCCACCCCGCAGGCCCCGCCCCCTCGCAATGAGCATGCGCGGAATCCGGCTCCCCTCCTATGGGCTTCGCCCACGCCCAGTGAGCATGCAGCGCAAACTCCCGCTGCCCTCGGCCAGCCCCCGTCCCCTCGCAGTGAGCATGCGCGGAATCCGCCTCCCCTCCTATAGGCTTCGCCCACGCCCAGTGAGCATGCGCAAACTCCGGCTGCCCTCAGCCATCCCGGTCCCCTCGCAGTGAGCACGCGCGAACTCCGGCTCCCCGCTGTCTCCACCCCGCAGGCCCCGGCCCCGCCAGTGAGCATGCGCGAACTCACTCCGTAGGGCCTGCCCCTCCAAGTGAGCATGCAGAACTCGGGCTCCCCGCCGCCTTCGCTTGGCAGATCCCCGTTCCTCTCAGTGAGCATGTGCGAACTTGCTCTGCTTCCCCACAGCTCTATCTTGGCGTTACTCTCGATCGCACCCTGTCATTTCACGAACATCTCATAAAAACTGCAGCAAAGGTGGGCGCGAGGAATCACATCATTGCAAGACTGGCCAGCTCCTCATGGGGCGCGAGCGCTTCCACACTGTGATCATCATCTCTGGCATGATGCTATTCCGCTGCAGAATACTGTGCCCCAGGATGGTTCCGTAGCCCCCATGTCCACTTGGTCGATTCCAAATTATATTCCTCCATGAGGATAATTTCTGGAACCATCCATTCCACCCCGGTTCCATGGCTGCCAGTTCTTAGCAACATCGCCCCGCCAGATATTCGTCGGGATGCGGCATCATCTAAGTTCATTTCCCACGTCTACACTCGACCGGACCTGCCAATATACGCGGAGATCTTCGCCCACCCTGTCCAACGCTTGACATCGCGTCACCCAATCTGGTCCCCTACGCCTACACTGAACTTCTCTGTTCCAGTCTCTTGGAAACAGAGCTGGCAGTCAGCTGAGTTAAAGAACAAACACCTCATCACAGACCCCTGCGAGCGTCCACCCGGCTTTGACCTAGCACGTTATGATTGGGCCCTCCTCAATCACTATTGAACAGACCATGGCCGGTGCGCCGCTATGTTCCATCGCTGGGGAGCCAGAGACGACCCGAACTGCCCCTGCGGCTCCAGACAGACTATGACCCACATAGTCAACGACTGCCACCTCTCCAGATTCAAAGGAGGTCTCGAAACTTGACATCAGGCTCCACCTGACGCTGTCGACTGGCTACGGAAGAAAGGCAAACGCTAGAAGAAGAACAGCTTCATCCTACAGGCCCCGCTCCGCGAGCTTGAACAGAACCCGCCACCTTCACTCCATAGACCCTGCCCCTGCCCGCGGCTGCCTGGAGACGGTCCCGCACCGCCGGGCCCCTGCTGCTGCGCCTGCACGCGGCGACCGGCCACGAAAGGAGGCCGCGGGGCTGGCGCCTTTTGGCCGGGGCTGCACCGTGCGCCTGGGAGACAAGGAGATGCACCCGGCCACGGTTGCAGAAGTGTGCTGGCGTAAACAAGTTAGGAAATAGCCACCAGGAGAACAGCAGTAAGGCCAGCTGCGCGGAAGGCGAGGCGGAGAAGGGCCCCCACCGCCCGTGCTCTGCGCAACTTGGCGTCCTCTTGCCTGTCGGGGTACTGCTGCGGACCCACCGCTCCTGGCGGCCATTCCTTTTCTTTTTTCCTGTTTGATCGGGCAGAGAAATTGAGAGTGGAGGGGGAGACACAGACACCTGCAGCCCTGTCCCGCCGCTCGTGAGACGTCGCGCTGCAGGTGCGGAGCCGGGGCTCGAACCCGGGTGCTTGTGTGTCTCCGCGCTCAGTTGTGTGTGCGCCTAGGCGGGCGCTCCGCCGCCGGGCCCCTGCGCGTGTGCTTCGGCTCGGCCACGCGGGAAGGGCCATGCAAGGGCGGGAGAGAGAGCGAGCAGCGCGGGTGCGTCTGATGCTGGGGATTGAACTCGTGTCTGAGAGTCGAGCACTTTGTGCACTGCACCATCCACTGCTGTTCCTACGTGCAGCAGTCCTTTAGGGTGGAATACAACGAAATGTGAGAGACCTATCTATAAAATCTTTATTACAGGCAGTATTGGTCCACACACTACACAATACCAACAGTACAAGTTGAATCATTCAAAATCATCATCGGAACAGCAAAAAGACCAGGAAATAAAATTTGAATTACTTTTCAAAAAAAATTCAGTGCTCATGATTCTCAGTTCCCTTATTAGAGTGAAATGTACAAATACAGAAGAATACCCCATTTAACATATTAGTGTTAAATGGTTATTTGGCTTAAAATCCGAGTTAAGAAAATCCTTTTTTTTTTTCTTTTTCCTTTAACGACCTATGTATACAGATTAAGTAGCAAATTTTATTATTGTATTAAATTTCACTTCCGCTTAAAGCGTGAAGAATTTCATCCCTCTTGGGCCGAGCAGAACAAGTGTCAAGCCTCTAGTCACGGTGGCTTGTGAGAGGGACCAGTGCTGAAAGCCACTTAAATCGCCCCACGCTGGTCCCAACACTCTTCACTCCCAAGTCTCTTCGTAACATGGCAACAGGGCAGTGGTCGCTTCACACTGGGTGCCTCTGGTGGTGTGAGAAGTGACCGTCCCTGAGCGACAGCCTGCTTTCCTACCTAGTGGGGGCTGCTGTTGGGGGGTGGGGACCCCTCCAGACACCAAGACAAGCAGAAAGTCCACAGCAGCCTGCCACTTGCCTGCCAACACGCTCCGTTTGTTCTCACATCTGGTCCGTGTTCTGCTTGGGTGACAGACATCAAAGCCAGCATGTTAGTTTAAGTCTTTAAACAAAAAACTATATTTTCCAAAATCGTTATCGTTGGGGGCTATTAGGTGGTCTTTCCTGGCTTTGCTGAGCTTCATCTTCAAGGCATCTCTGCGCTCTTCCCACTCGCGCAACTCAGCGTTCCCGTGCGCGAACCTGCAGCCGCTGCCTTCCGAGCAGGTGCCGCTCATAAACCTGTGTGGACGCAGCCTGGTTAGCAGCCCAGGTGACAGTCCGCCCAGCTCCACAGGGACACCCCTAACTTCGTGGCTGACTCAAAACTCCACTCCCAGGCTTTCAAGAGTCGGAGCCACTCAGCTCTTAGTCTGGGCGCTGCTGGGGCACTGAACCAGGGCTGTCTCACAAGCCAGCCTGTGCTCTGTCCAGTCCTGCTACAAAGTCTCAAACTCAGGAAAATGATTATTTTACAGCCCTGAGACACACACACACACACACACACACACACGGAACGTTAATACTTTCAACTACTGAAATGTTTGTCATGATAAATCGTGGTTGGGGTAGGTGGTGGTGCACATGGTTGAGTGCACGTCACCATGTATAAGAACCCGGGTTCAAGCCCCTGGTCCCCACCTACATTAAGGAAGCTTCACGAGTGGTGAAGCAGGGCTGTAGGTGTCTCTTATTCAATATCTATGTCCTCTCTCTCCATTTCTCTCTGTCTCTGGCCAACTCATAAGAGTAAGTTAAATATATATATATATATAAATAGAACAGAAAAAGATACTGATGAGTGGGGTAGAGCAGACCACAGCCCTTTCTGAAGCAGTGCTGCAGCGAAGCTCTGGGCACTCCTGCTAACTCTCTCCACCCTGTGAAATAATAAAGCTTAAAAAGCAAAAAAAAAAAAAAAAAAAGGCTGCCAAGCTGGTGTAGTGGCTCTGCCTGTGGACTCTGAGGCAGGCAGATGAGAGCTTCAGGTTCAAAGCCTGTCCTCCCCAGAAGCCAGTGGCCCCTGCTGGTGGAGAAAGAAAAAAGTGGTGTTAGGTAAATGTTGATTTTGGTCAGTTCTTTACTTTGGGCCTAAATTTGGAAACAAGATGCAAGCAGTGATCTGGCAAAACAGGAGGAGTAAGGGCTATCTCCCTTTGCAGGGAGACACTGTCCCTTCCAGCTTCAGTGGTGGGGCCCTTCGACCCACAAGGTCCATTTGTAATTGGGGAGGTATCGATCCAGGGTGGCTTCAGAACTGCCAGTCTCGACCGCACCTCAGCTTGTGGCCGCGGGGACCCCCACGCTCATTCTCAGCAGACAGAGATACGTGTCACCCCGAGGGGAGTGTTAGGAAGTGGCCGAGTTCTGGGGGCCTCAGTGAGCAGTGGGCAGGGAGGATGCCCGTACCTGTCGCAGATGCTGAAGCAGCCGGTGGGGAAGCGGTGCTGCCAGCAGTACTGGTCGTCCTCCATGTGGAAGACCTTCTCTTTGTGCTTCTCGGAAGAGACGTGGTCCTGCCACTGCTTCTCGCTGTTGCAGTTCTTCCCACACACCCGGCAGTGGAAGTCCGCCTGTGTGGGGACACGCTTGGCCATCAGCTGGTGTCGCCTGCAGCCCCGAGCCCACCGCCAGGCAGGTGCGGGAGCGACCTGCCCGCACCCCACTGTCCGGCAGGGGAGTGTGGCCCAGGAGGTCTGGGCGAGTCTACGCATTAAGCCCCCAAACCGCATGGGGAAGCTGCAAGGCTGGTGCTGTGGTGCTGTCTGCCTTCTCCCCTCTCACAGAAAATACAGAGTTGGGGCCAGGTGGTAGTGCACCTGGTTGAGCTACAGTTATGATGCTCAAGGACACAGGTTCAAGCCCCCTGATCCCTACCTGCAGGGAGGAAGCTTCACAAGCAGTGAGGCAGGGCTGCGGGTATCTCTCTCTCTCTCCCTTTTCCTTTTTATCTTTTTAAATCATCTTTATTTATTGGATAGAGACAGCTAAAATCAAGAGGGTGATAGAGAGGGAGGGAGACAGAGAGACACCTGCAGCCCTACTTCACCACTTGCAAAGCTTTCCTCCTGGTGAGAACCGGGGGCTTGAACCTGGGTCCTCGTCCACTGTACTACATGTGCTCAACCAGCTGTGCCACCACCCGGTCCCTCCCTTTTCTATCTCCCCTTCCTTCGCAACTTCTCTCAGTCTCTATCCATAATAAATAAAATATTTTTTAGAATACAGAATAAAATTGAGCTCGGGTGGGGCTGGGTGATGGCATACCCAGCTGAATGCAAACATTACCATGTGAAAAGAGCTGGGCTCAGTCCCCTGGTCCCCACCTGCGGGGGGGGGGGGGGGGTTTCATGAGCAGAAGCAGGTTTAGAGGTGGCTCTCTGTCTCTGCCCCTCTCTAACCCCCTTCCCTCTCGATTTCTCTCTGTCCCTATCTAAAACAAATAAACAAATTTACGTTTTAGAGATTCAATATTTATTTTAATGAGAGACAAAGAGAAAGATACAGAGAGAGGGGAGAGATAGAGATACGAGAGCCCTGCTCAGCTCTGCTGATGGTGGTGCTGGGGACTGAACCTGGGACCTGAGAGCCCCAGGCACGAAAGTCTGTTGCAGAATCACTATGCTGTCTCTCAGCCCAAATACATGTTTTTTTTTCTTTTTTTAATATTTATTTTCCCTTATGTTGCCCTTTTTTTATTGTTGTGGTTATTATTGTTACTGATGTCGTCGTTGTCGGATAGGACAGAGAAGTGGAGAGAGGAGGGGAAGACAGAGAGGGGGAGAGAAAGACAGACACCTGCAGACCTGCTTCACCGCCTGTGAAGCGACTCCCCTACAGCTGGGGAGCTGGGGGCTCGAACCGGGATCCTTATGCCGGTCCTTGTGCTTTGCGCCACGTGCACTTAACCCGCTGCGCTACCGCCCGACTCCCCCAAATATATGTTTTTAAAAAACTGAGTTGAGGAAGTGGCGTAGCAGTGTCACACATGCCCCTGGGTCCATTCCTTGGCACAGCCAGAACATGATGATGATGATGGCTGGAGAGAGAGCTCACAAGGTTAAGGGCTCGCTTTGCCAGTCTCGAGGTCCCCAGCACCACATGGGAGGTGCTATGGCATCAGAGAAAGCTCTGGTCTTAAGGTGTCTCAGCCTGCCTCACACACTCACACACACACTCTATCTCACACACACTCACACTCACTCTCTCTGTGTGTCTCTAGCTGGATGAAAAATGTCCTAGAGCGGGGAAATCACACATGCTCAAACACCCAGTTTCTTAAACAAACAGACACATAAAAACTAAGAATAATAACAATTAAAAAGAATATACGTCTCCTGGTGAGAACCTGAGCCCAGAAAGAGCCTGAGGAGGAGGGGCTGAGCACAGCTGCACAAAGTGGAGAAACAGGCTGAGCACAGCTGCACAATTTGGAGAAACAGGCTGAACACAGCTGCACAAAGTGAGAAACAGGCTGAGCACAGCTGCACAATGTGGAGAAACAGGCTGAGCACAGCTGCACAAAGTGAGAAACAGGCTGAGCACAGCTACACAATGTGAGAAACAGGCTGAGCACAGCTACACAAAGTGAGAAACAGACTGAGCACAGCTGCACAAAGTGAGAAACAGACTGAGCACAGCTGCACAAAGTGAGAGAAACAGGCTGAGCACAGCTGCACAAAGTGAGAAACAGACTGAGCACAGCTGCACAAAGTGAGAAACAGGCTGAGCACAGCTGCACAATGTGGAGAAACAGGCTGAGCACAGCTGCACAAAGTGAGAGAAACAGGCTGAGCACAGCTGCACAATGTGAGAAACAGGCTGAGCACAGCTGCACAAAGTGAGAAACAGGCTGAGCACAGCTACACAATGTGAGAAACAGGCTGAGCACAGCTGCACAAAGTGAGAAACAGACTGAGCACAGCTGCACAAAGTGAGAAACAGGCTGAGCACAGCTGCACAAAGTGAGAAACAGACTGAGCACAGCTGCACAAAGTGAGAAACAGACTGAGCACAGCTGCACAAAGTGAGAAACAGACTGAGCACAGCTGCAAAAAGTGGAGAGACAGACTGAGCACAGCTGCACAATGTGGAGAAACAGGCTGAGCACAGCTGCACAAAGTGTAGAAACAGACTGAGCACAGCTGCAAAAAGTGGAGAGACAGACTGAGCACAGCTGCACAATGTGGAGAAACAGGCTGAGCACAGCTGCACAAAGTGAGAAACAGACTGAGCACAGCTGCACAATGTGAGAAACAGACTGAGCACAGCTGCACAAAGTGAGAAACAGACTGAGCACAGCTGCACAAAGTGAGAAACAGACTGAACACAGCTGCACAAAGTGAGAGAAACAGGCTGAGCACAGCTGCACAAAGTGAGAAACAGACTGAGCACAGCTGCACAAAGTGAGAAACAGACTGAGCACAGCTGCACAATGTGGAGAAACAGGCTGAGCACAGCTGCACAATGTGAGAGAAACAGACTGAGCACAGCTGCACAATGTGAGAAACAGACTGAGCACAGCTGCAAAAAGTGGAGAGACAGACTGAGCACAGCTGCACAATGTGAGAGAAACAGACTGAGCACAGCTGCACAATGTGAGAAACAGACTGAGCACAGCTGCAAAAAGTGGAGAGACAGACTGAGCACAGCTGCACAATGTGGAGAAACAGGCTGAGCACAGCTGCACAAAGTGAGAGAAACAGACTGAGCACAGCTGCACAAAGTGAGAAACAGACTGAGCACAGCTGCACAAAGTGAGAAACAGACTGAACACAGCTGCACAAAGTGAGAGAAACAGGCTGAGCACAGCTGCACAAAGTGAGAAACAGACTGAGCACAGCTGCACAAAGTGAGAAACAGGCTGAGCACAGCTGCACAATGTGAGAAACAGGCTGAGCACAGCTGCACAAAGTGAGAAACAGGCTGAGCACAGCTACACAATGTGAGAAACAGGCTGAGCACAGCTGCACAAAGTGAGAAACAGACTGAGCACAGCTGCACAAAGTGAGAAACAGGCTGAGCACAGCTGCACAAAGTGAGAAACAGACTGAGCACAGCTGCACAAAGTGAGAAACAGACTGAGCACAGCTGCACAAAGTGAGAAACAGACTGAGCACAGCTGCAAAAAGTGGAGAGACAGACTGAGCACAGCTGCACAATGTGGAGAAACAGGCTGAGCACAGCTGCACAAAGTGTAGAAACAGACTGAGCACAGCTGCAAAAAGTGGAGAGACAGACTGAGCACAGCTGCACAATGTGGAGAAACAGACTGAGCACAGCTGCACAAAGTGAGAAACAGACTGAGCACAGCTGCACAATGTGAGAAACAGACTGAGCACAGCTGCACAAAGTGAGAAACAGACTGAGCACAGCTGCACAAAGTGAGAAACAGACTGAACACAGCTGCACAAAGTGAGAGAAACAGGCTGAGCACAGCTGCACAAAGTGAGAAACAGACTGAGCACAGCTGCACAAAGTGAGAAACAGACTGAGCACAGCTGCACAATGTGGAGAAACAGGCTGAGCACAGCTGCACAATGTGAGAGAAACAGACTGAGCACAGCTGCACAATGTGAGAAACAGACTGAGCACAGCTGCAAAAAGTGGAGAGACAGACTGAGCACAGCTGCACAATGTGAGAGAAACAGACTGAGCACAGCTGCACAATGTGAGAAACAGACTGAGCACAGCTGCAAAAAGTGGAGAGACAGACTGAGCACAGCTGCACAATGTGGAGAAACAGGCTGAGCACAGCTGCACAAAGTGAGAGAAACAGACTGAGCACAGCTGCACAAAGTGAGAAACAGACTGAGCACAGCTGCACAAAGTGAGAAACAGACTGAACACAGCTGCACAAAGTGAGAAACAGGCTGAGCACAGCTGCACAATGTGAGAGAAACAGACTGAGCACAGCTGCACAAAGTGAGAAACAGACTGAGCACAGCTGCACAAAGTGAGAAACAGACTGAGCACAGCTGCACAATGTGGAGAAACAGGCTGAGCACAGCTGCACAAAGTGAGAAACAGACTGAGCACAGCTGCAAAAAGTGGAGAGACAGACTGAGCACAGCTGCACAAAGTGTAGAAACAGACTGAGCACAGCTGCACAAAGTGAGAAACAGACTGAGCACAGCTACACAAAGTGAGAAACAGGCTGAGCACAGCTGCACAATGTGAGAAACAGACTGAGCACAGCTGCACAAAGTGAGAAACAGACTGAGCACAGCTGCACAAAGTGAGAAACAGACTGAACACAGCTGCACAAAGTGAGAGAAACAGGCTGAGCACAGCTGCACAAAGTGAGAAACAGACTGAGCACAGCTGCACAAAGTGAGAAACAGACTGAGCACAGCTGCACAATGTGGAGAAACAGGCTGAGCACAGCTGCACAAAGTGAGAAACAGACTGAGCACAGCTGCAAAAAGTGGAGAGACAGACTGAGCACAGCTGCACAAAGTGAGAGAAACAGGCTGAGCACAGCTGCACAAAGTGAGAAACAGACTGAGCACAGCTGCACAAAGTGAGAAACAGGCTGAGCACAGCTGCACAAAGTGAGAAACAGACTGAGCACAGCTGCACAAAGTGAGAAACAGGCTGAGCACAGCTGCACAAAGTGAGAAACAGACTGAGCACAGCTGCACAATGTGGAGAAACAGGCTGAGCACAGCTGCACAAAGTGAGAAACAGACTGAGCACAGCTGCAAAAAGTGGAGAGACAGACTGAGCACAGCTGCACAAAGTGAGAAACAGACTGAGCACAGCTGCACAAAGTGAGAAACAGACTGAGCACAGCTACACAAAGTGAGAAACAGGCTGAGCACAGCTGCACAATGTGAGAAACAGACTGAGCACAGCTGCACAAAGTGAGAAACAGACTGAGCACAGCTGCACAAAGTGAGAAACAGACTGAACACAGCTGCACAAAGTGAGAGAAACAGGCTGAGCACAGCTGCACAAAGTGAGAAACAGACTGAGCACAGCTGCAAAAAGTGGAGAGACAGACTGAGCACAGCTGCACAAAGTGTAGAAACAGACTGAGCACAGCTGCACAAAGTGAGAAACAGACTGAGCACAGCTACACAAAGTGAGAAACAGGCTGAGCACAGCTGCACAATGTGAGAAACAGACTGAGCACAGCTGCACAAAGTGAGAAACAGACTGAACACAGCTGCACAAAGTGAGAGAAACAGGCTGAGCACAGCTGCACAAAGTGAGAAACAGACTGAGCACAGCTGCACAATGTGGAGAAACAGGCTGAGCACAGCTGCACAAAGTGAGAAACAGGCTGAGCACAGCTGCACAAAGTGAGAAACAGACTGAGCACAGCTGCACAAAGTGAGAAACAGGCTGAGCACAGCTGCACAAAGTGAGAAACAGACTGAGCACAGCTGCACAATGTGGAGAAACAGGCTGAGCACAGCTGCACAAAGTGAGAAACAGACTGAGCACAGCTGCAAAAAGTGGAGAGACAGACTGAGCACAGCTGCACAAAGTGTAGAAACAGACTGAGCACAGCTGCACAAAGTGAGAAACAGACTGAGCACAGCTACACAAAGTGAGAAACAGGCTGAGCACAGCTGCACAATGTGAGAAACAGACTGAGCACAGCTGCACAAAGTGAGAAACAGGCTGAGCACAGCTGCACAAAGTGAGAAACAGACTGAACACAGCTGCACAATGTGGAGAAACAGACTGAGCACAGCTGCACAAAGTGAGAAACAGACTGAGCACAGCTGCACAAAGTGAGAAACAGACTGAACACAGCTGCACAAAGTGAGAGAAACAGGCTGAGCACAGCTGCACAAAGTGAGAAACAGACTGAGCACAGCTGCACAAAGTGAGAAACAGACTGAGCACAGCTGCACAATGTGGAGAAACAGGCTGAGCACAGCTGCACAAAGTGAGAAACAGACTGAGCACAGCTGCAAAACGTGGAGAGACAGACTGAGCACAGCTGCACAAAGTGTAGAAACAGACTGAGCACAGCTGCACAAAGTGAGAAACAGACTGAGCACAGCTGCACAATGTGGAGAAACAGGCTGAGCACAGCTGCACAAAGTGAGAAACAGACTGAGCACAGCTGCAAAAAGTGGAGAGACAGACTGAGCACAGCTGCACAAAGTGAGAGAAACAGGCTGAGCACAGCTGCACAAAGTGAGAAACAGACTGAGCACAGCTGCACAAAGTGAGAAACAGGCTGAGCACAGCTGCACAAAGTGAGAAACAGACTGAGCACAGCTGCACAAAGTGAGAAACAGGCTGAGCACAGCTGCACAAAGTGAGAAACAGACTGAGCACAGCTGCACAATGTGGAGAGACAGACTGAGCACAGCTGCACAATGTGAGAGAAACAGACTGAGCACAGCTGCACAATGTGAGAAACAGACTGAGCACAGCTGCAAAAAGTGGAGAGACAGACTGAGCACAGCTGCACAATGTGGAGAAACAGGCTGAGCACAGCTGCACAAAGTGAGAGAAACAGACTGAGCACAGCTGCACAAAGTGAGAAACAGACTGAGCACAGCTGCACAAAGTGAGAAACAGACTGAACACAGCTGCACAAAGTGAGAGAAACAGGCTGAGCACAGCTGCACAAAGTGAGAAACAGGCTGAGCACAGCTGCACAAAGTGAGAAACAGGCTGAGCACAGCTGCACAATGTGAGAGAAACAGACTGAGCACAGCTGCACAAAGTGAGAAACAGACTGAGCACAGCTGCACAAAATGAGAAACAGACTGAGCACAGCTGCACAATGTGGAGAAACAGGCTGAGCACAGCTGCACAAAGTGAGAGACAGACTGAGCACAGCTGCAAAAAGTGGAGAGACAGACTGAGCACAGCTGCACAAAGTGTAGAAACAGACTGAGCACAGCTGCACAATGTGAGAGACAGACTGAGCACAGCTGCACAAAGTGAGAAACAGACTGAGCACAGCTGCACAAAGTGAGAAACAGACTGAGCAGCATCCGGGAGTGCAGCAAGGATGGCCAGGGCCTGATCTGCAAGGCTGTCTACTGTGAGGATGGAGAGGGCAGCTTCACACGAGGACTCCGGGAGCATTTCCACCTGCAGGAAGAGCAGGAAGGACAGGAGGGCCAGGGCATTCCAACGTTAAATGGTCAGGCCGCACCTCCTTCAGTGCATGTAAACTGAGCCCATTCTGCGGGCGGGGGGGGGGGTGGGCTGAGCTGTGTGTGACCTGGGGAGAGACCCCCATAGCACCACTGCGCCATCCACAGAGCTCCCCCAGCTGTCCACAGTGCTTCCAGGTGGCGTTAGACACCAACCCCAGCACCTCACCAGGGAACGGTGTGTGTACTGACTTCTGAGCCACCCCCCCAGGATTTCCTTCGCGAGAATCTCAGGCCCAGCGAGTTTGGCTGACGCTGCTCAGGTAAGGTGGCCTCAGAATAGGGGCTGACTCCAGGCAGATACACAGCCGGGCCAGGGCGTGACTGGGACCTACAGGAATCAAGGGAAAGCTGCCAGCAGCCACTCGGCAGGACTAGGCTCACTGTGTCAACAATCTGTCACTAGGCCTGGAGACACACCTGCTGGATGTGGCTCCTCTGGGACTTGGGACAATGAAGGGACAGGCTTTCTCTGTGACGTCTGTTTACTCTACTGAGGTACAAACGGCAAATCGTCTCCTTTGTCTGTTCTGTCACCAGGGTTATTGCTGGGGCTCACCCTGCAGGGCCCGAAAAAAGCTACCACTCCCAGCAGCATTTCCTAAGCAGGAGTGAGTCAGACAGAGAGGAAAGACACCAGCAGCACTTGCTCCACAACTCGCGAAGCGTCTCCCCAGATGACCAGAGGCTTGAACCCAGGTCCGTATGCATGGGAACGCAGGCATCCTACCAGCTTGTCAATATCAGCGCACTGCGGGTAATGGGCTGAAGATGAGTGGCTCTTGTTTTCTTCTCTACTCTTTTGCACAGTTAAAAGGAAACCAGTCAGAGACCACAGGTGACTCGGTATACCTGGAGAGCCCAGGGGACGGAGGCCCGGCTGCAGGTAAGAAAGGGGGACTGGGGACCGTGGGTGGGGGTGCGGGCACCTCATGTCCCAGTGCCTCTGTGCCCAGCCCGGGGCCGGCCCTCTCGATGCAGCACACAGCCCGACCCACCAAACTGTCCTTGCTGAAGCTGCACCTGTGACTTGCCCAGGGGCTCCACTAGTGAGAAGGGGAGCAAAGGCTTGGACTCCACATCCTCAGACTCCAAAGCCAGAGCAAGGATCCAGGAGGCTGGCAAGATAGCTCATCCGGACAGGGTGCTGCTCTCTCCTTACACGGCCCTGCTTCCAGCCTAGCCCCCATCGAACTAGAGGCCTAAGCTGTGGTCTTTCTCACTCTCTGCACCTCCTTCTGTCTCTAACTAAAATAATGGGGGGAGCGCGGGCGGCAGCGCAGCAGGTTAAGCGCACCTGGTGAAAGAGCAAGGACCGGAGCGAGGATCCCGGTTCGAGCCCCCGGCTCCCCACCTGCAGGGGAGTCGCTTCCCAGGCGGTGAAGCAGGTCTGCAGGTGTCTGTCTTTCTCTCCCCATCTTCCCCTCCTCTCTCGATTTTTCTCTGTCCTATCCAACAACAACGACAGTGACAACAATAACAACAATAACAACGGTAAACAACAATGGCAACAAAAGGGAAAAAATGGTCTCCAGGAGTAACGGATTTGAAGTGCAGGCACTAAGCCCCAGCAATGACCCTGAAGACAAAAAAAAGAAAAAGAAAAAAAAGAATGATAATGCTGATGACAGAGGAAGAAGGGAAGTGGAAGGGAGAGTAGAATTCGAAGAGGGAGGAGGAGGAAGACGGCCTCGTGCATGGGGAGCCTGCACTTCACTTCATCCGTGATCCATGGGGCCGTCTCCCAGCCAACAGGGGAGTTTGCAGGATGAGGACGGTGAAGCCGGGGCAGGGGACCGAGACGAGGCAGACACGGCGGGGGAGTCACGGCAGACCCTCCACCAGCTGGGCACAGGAGGCAGGCAGCCACGGGTACTCACCGTGACCTCGGCATAGTCCGTAGGCATGTGGATCTGCTTTCCGCTTTCCTTGCCGGACTGGCTGGTCACGTCATCATTCTTTTCATTTTTTTCACTCTTGAGCCAGAGCTCATAAAACTGCTCCATGTCTTGTACTAAAGGAAGGAGGAGCCAATTTCAGAACACCAGTGGACTGCACACTTCTCTAAAGCAAGCGGACAACCCCGTGAGAGACCCAGGAGGATGGAGCAGAGGCCGAACTGATCCGTGGAAAGCTGAAGCATCTGAGTCAGCGGGAGACCTGACTCAGGGCTGTCGAGTTCCTGCGATAATGAGCGCTCTGTAAGTGCGAGGCACTTATGGGTGTGTCTCCGATTCGGAAGCCACTCTAGGGCATTGCTGAAAAGAAAGGCTGATAGGTCGGGGTAGATAGATTGGGCGGTGGGAATTGTGTGGAGTTGTACCCCTCCTACCCTATGGTTTTGTTAATTAATCCTTTCTTAAATAAATTTAAAAAAAAAAAAAAAGATAGCGGAGCAGTTTGCAGAAGACTTTCCTGCCTGAAGCTTCAAAGTCCCAAATTTAATCCCTAGCGCCATCATAAACCAGACCCTAGCAGTGCTCTGGTAAAAAGAAAGAGGTGTGTGTGTGTGTGTGTGGGGGGAACATCTGGCATTAAACACATATGCTTTTTCACTGTCACTGAGGAAGAGGAGCAAGAGAAGCCTCCCAGTCAAGCCACAGCCTAGACACCACAGGCTGGGCCATAATTTGCAACCACGAGAGGCGAGTCTGGTCCGGTCGGGGGGCCCTGGGCTGCCTCCTATGTCAAGAACAGCGTGTTCCTCGTGCACTTGTTTTGGAACCAGAGAACTCTTGCTAGGGAGGGTGTGGGGCTTGTCCTGTGGCTTGTAACAAGTTTTTCACCATCCTGGGATTCTACCCAGGAGACGCCAAGGGCATCCTCCCCAAGTCATGACAATCACGGTGCCTCCCATGAGGCCACTCCCACGAGGGACCTAGGGGGAAAGTTGGAAGCAAATTCAACGGGACACCAGCCCCTGACACTGGCTGTGGAACTGAGGCCAAGGGGAAGGGGTGGCTGAGGCGAGGGGTGGGCTCCTCTGGACCATGGTCAGGGCTGGTGTGGCGGCATACATCAGGAAGGTCTGAAATCGCACCCTTTAAACATAGAGTCTTGTGAACCAATACCACTTCACTAAAAATGTCAAAAGTTGCAACCCAGGAGGTGACAGTGGATAGTTTCAGGCTCTCAAGCACGAGGTCCAGAGATTGATCCCTGGCAGCACATGTGCCAGAGGGTGGCTCTGGTTCTCTGTCTCCCTTTCTCCCTCCTCCTCCCCCTTCCCCTCATATTCATATATATAATTAAATAAGCAAATATATAAAGTAAAAGTTGGGGAGTTAGGCGGTAGCGCAGTGGGCTAAGCGCAAGTGGTGCAAAGTGCAAGGACCGGCGTAAGGATCCGGGTTCGAGCCCCCGGTTCCCCACCTGCAGGGGAGTCGCCTCACAGACGGTGAAGCAGGTCTGCAGGTGTCTGTCTTTCTCTCCCCCTTTCTGGCTTCCTCTCCTCTGTCAATTTCTCTCTGTCCTGTCCAACAACGACGACATCAGTAACAACAATAACTACTACAATAAAAAAAAAAAATAAAGTAAAACCTGGGGGAAAAAAAAGATCAAATATATATATATATATATATATATATATATATATATATATATATATATATATATATATTTTGCCTCTAGGGTTAATGCTGGGGCTCTGTGCCTGCACTACAAATCTACTGCTCCTGGAGGCCATTTTTTCCCTTTTGTTGCCCTTGTTATTTTTATTGTTATTGCTCATTGTTGTTGCATAGGGCAGAGAGAAATCAAGAGAGGACAGGAAGACAGACAGGGGAAGAGAAAGACAGACACCTGCAAACCTGCTTCACTGCTTGTGAAGCGACCCCCCCTGCAGATGGGGAGCCGGGGGCTCAAACCAGGATCCTTATGCGTCCTTGCGCTTTGGCCATGTGCGCTTAACCCTCTGCACTCTTGCCTGACTCCTAAGTAAATTTTTCAAAAGGCTCCAGGCATGACCCAGTGATGATAGCTAGGGCCTGTTACGTGGCAAAATTCATTCCTGTTAAGAACTACTGTGCACTAGAGAAAGACAGAGACAGGCTGGGGGTGTGGATCCACCGGTCAACACCCATGTCCAGGGGAGAAGCAATGACAGAAGCCCAACCTCCCACCTTCTGCTCCCCATAATGATTCTGGTTCCAGGGATAAAGAACAGGAAAGCTTCCAGTGGAGGGGATGGGAAACAGAACTCTGGTAGTGGGAACTGTGTGGAATTGTACCCCTCTTATCCTATGGTTTTGTCTATCATTATTAAATCGAAGGAGAAGAAGGAAGAGGAGGAGGAGCACAACAACTACTGTCCAGTGGAGGAAAGAAGTCCAGGTTCACCACCCATGAGCCAGAGCTCAACAGTGCTCTGGCAAAAACAACAAAGAAAACAAACCACTGTGCTTTGGGGGTGGTGGTGGTGGTGCTGTTGGCTGACACCTATCAGGAGAAAAGTAATCATACCCATGTGTCAACAATTATGCTACCAACCACTTAGCTCCCAGTAAAACAACTTAAAAGCAAAACAAAACAGACAAAAACTACTGTTCTGTGGCTTGGGAATGGCTCAGCCATTAGAGTTTTGGACTTAAAGCCTGAGCTTCCCAGTTCAGTCACCGGCACCGTGAGTATCAGAGTGGTGCTCTGGTCTCAGCCCCCAACCCCCATGTCAAACTCTCTTTCCCATGTGTCATACATAAAGTTAATGTTAAAATAAGACAAGTGTGACAATGAGCATCGGCTTGGGTTAAAACCCAGTTTAGCTGAAGGCCCAAGTACTTCTATCAATGCAGCAGCCAGCAGGTCAGAGATGGGCTTGGATTTGCTCCGTCAGACCAGTGTCAAGAGGAAACGTTAAGGTGGCATCTCCAGAGAGGCCTGGCTTCAGTGATGCCCTTACTCCAAGAGCGCCAACAAGAAGTCCTGCCCTTGTTGGCCACTCAATTTTTATGTGGTTCAAAATGTAGCAGGTTGCAGTCTAGCTGGCCCTTGTAATCTAGAGATTCCAGATTATTTATTTATTTATTTATTTATTTTGCCTTCAGGGTTATTCATGGAACTCAGTGCCAGCACTGCTCCCAGTGGCCAGTTTTTCAAATAGAAATTTATTTAGAGCTTGAGAATTTACTACATAATTTACATTCAGAATGCTTCTTTTCCATTGTTAGCTCTTTTTAATAATCTAGCTATTAAAATGTTTTGTACATCCAAAGATCACTGGATGTACAAAACATTTTAATAGCTAGATTATATTCATTGTGTTTTTTTCTTTTTTTTAGATCTGCACATTAAAAACATTTTTATTCGCTTTTGTAGCCCTTGCTGTTTTATTGTTGTACTTATTATTGATGTTGTTGTTATTGGATAGGACAGAGAGAAATAGAGAGAGGAGGGGGAGAGGAGGAGAGAAAGACAGACACCTGCAGACCTGCATCACCGCTTGTGAGGTGACTCCCCTGCAGGTGGGGAGCCGGGGGCTCGAACCGGGATCCTTACGCCGGTCCTTGCGCTTTGCGTCACGTCCACTTAACCCGCTGCGCTACCGCCCGACTGCCGTTTTTTTCTAATATACACTATTTCAATTCTGAGGAATTTTTGAAATGACTGGAAATCATACCATGTTGACTATATTTACAAGTTTTCTCTCCATTGTGTGTAGTTTCACGTGTCTGAAAGTGACCAGGTATTAATGAATACATTAATATGTTGTTTATATTCAAAGAGTTTCTCTCCACTATGAGCTCTTCATATACCTAAAGGGAATCGGATCAACTGAAGGTCGTACGGAATGTTTACATTTGGTGTTGGTCTCCACTGGGTTCTTTCACAACTGCAGAAGGATGCAAACTGCTAAATATTCTGCTATATTGTTTCTATTCGTAGGCTTTCTTTCCACTGTGAGTTCATACATGTCTCCAAAGATGACTGCAACAAGTGGATTTTTCCTTTCTTTATATTCACATGGTTTCAGTTCACTGTGAGCTCTTTTATGTACCTGAAGGGAACAGGACGTGTACTGAATGCTTTACCACACTGGCTACTCTCCATGTGATTCTCTCCATGTGGCTCTCTCTATATGGCTTCTCTCCAGTGTGATTTCTTTTGTGTGCCTGACGATGACTATATTTGCCTTTTTTCATTTAAGATTTTATTTATTTATTAATGAGAAAGATAGAAGGAGAGAAAGAACCAGACATCACTCTGGTATGTGTGCTGCCAGGGACTAAAGTCAGGACCTCATGTTTGAGAGTCCAATGCTCTATCCATTGTGCCACCTCCCAGACCACTTTTTTTTTTTAATATTTTTTTATATTTATTTTATTTATTTATTCCCTTTTGTTGTCCTTGTTGTTTTATTGTTGTAGTTATTATTGTTGTTGTCGTTGTTGGATAGGACAGAGAGAAATGGAGAGAAGGAGGGGAAGACAGAGAGGAGGAGAGAGAGACACCTGCAGACCTGCTTCACCGCCTGTGAAGCGACTCCCCTGCAGGTGGGGAGCCGGGGTTCGAACCGGGATCCTTATGCCGGTCCTTGTGCTTTGCGCCACCTGCGCTTAGCCCGCTGCACTACAGCCCGACTCCCCCCAGACCACTTTTTAAAAATTTTTTAAAAATATTTATTTCCTTCTGTTGCTCTTGTTTCATTGTTGTAGTGACTGTTGTTATTGATGTCATTGTTGTTGGATAGGACAGAGAGAAATGGAGAGAGGAGAAGACAGAGAGGGGGAGAAAGAAAGACACCTGCAGACCTGCTTCACCGCTTGTGAAGCGACTCCCCTGTAGGTGGGGAGCCGGGGGACTGAACCTAATTACGCCGGTCCTTGCGCTTGACCTGACTCCCTCCCAGACCACTTTTTTAAAAAAAAAATTTATTTGATTTGATAGGACAGAGAGAAATTGAGAGAGGAGGGGGAGATAGAGAGATACCTGCAGACCTGCTTTACCATTTGCAAAGCATCCCCACTGGAGGTAGGGAGCAGGGGCTCGAACCTGGGTCCTGGCACATCGTACTATGTGTGCTAAACCAGGTGTGCCAGCACCCAACAGTACCTTGTTCACTGCTCGTGAAGCACCTTGCCTGCAGGGAGGGGCAGGATCTTGCACCTGGCTCCTTGTGCATGGTAATGTTTGCCGCTGAACAAACCTCAAGACTCCAGATCTTAAGCAGCTGGGAACTTTCTACAGGTTTACTTTTTTAAAAATCTTTTAAATTATCTTTATTTATTTATTGGATAGAGACAGCCAGAAATTGAGAGGGAAGGAGGAGACAGAGAGACACCTGCAGCCCTGCTTCACCACTCGCAAAGCTTTCCCCCTGCAGGTGGGGACCGGGGGCTTGAACCCAGGTCCTTCAGCATTATAATATGTACGTTCAGTCAGATGCGCCACCACCGGCCCCTCAGTTTACTTGAGATTAAATAACAATGATCCTCTCGTAGCCAGACATCTTTGGGGTCAAAAGAAATGCTGCCTGAGGCTCCCCAAAGCCCCCCACAATCAGCGTTAAGTCTGACAGCCACACATCCTTTCCCTGTGGTCTGGGAGGTAGGCAGGCAGTGGTGGGGTGCTGGCTCGCAAGCATGACTCCGCATATGACAGAGAGATGTGCCGCCCCCTCCCCCAATTACTAAAAGTGTCAACATTTTCTCCATAGACCTGGGCCTGCTCTCCCCTCCACTCCTGACCTAGAGGTACACAGGTGTTGGGGGCAGCTAGCCTCACATAAGCTGAGGGTCTGACTCTGTAACTGCAGAGAAGCAGATCTCCCCCGGCCACGCTCAGTAGCCCACTTCTGACACCAGAGGACACAGAGCTAAGGCAGACCTCACAGCACACCCACATCAGAGGCCAGACTCCAGACCACTGAGAAAGCGGTGCCACTATTTCATTTGCTAGCTGAGCTTTGCCTCTGCAATAAGCGGGGACGTCTACAGAGAGGGAAGGACCTTGCGGGCAGGAGCTCTCACAGCCATCAAGGCCACAGTTACCAAAGCAACTTTTTAAAACAATATTTATTTATTACCTTTTGTTACCCTTGTTGTTTTATTGTTGTTGTTGTTGTTATTTATGCCATTGTTGTTGGATAGGACAGAGAGAAATGGAGAGAGGAGGAGAAGACAGAGAGGGGGAGAGAAAGACAGACATCTGCAGACCCGCTTCACCACCTGTGAAGCGACTCCCCTGCAGGTGGAGAGCCGGGGACTCGAACCGGGATCCTCATGCTAGTCCTTGGCTTTGTGCCACCTGCGCTTAACCTGCTGCGCTACCACCCGACTCCCAACAAATCAACTTTTACAACCCTGGAGGTGGTGCAATGGATAAAGCATTGGAGTATTGAGCATGAGGTCCTGAGTTCAGTCCCCAGCACAGTTCCCTGTGCCACAGGAATGCTCTGGTTCCTTCTCCCCACCACCTCCCTCATTGCTGCTTGCTAATAAATATATCTCTGTATAACTTCTTATGTATTTTTAACCAGAGCACTGTTTAGCCCTGACTGATGTTGGTACTAGGGATTGAACCTGGGAAAGTCAGACTTTCAGGCACTAAAGTCTTTTTGCAAAACTATTATGCTGTCTCACCAGCCCAATAAATACACCTTTAAAAAGAAAAATCAGGGAGCCCAGCAGTAGCGCAGCAGGTTAAGCGCACGTGGCGCGAAGCTCAAGGACCAGTGTTAAGGATCCCGGTTTGAGCCCCCGGCTCCCCACCTGCAGAGGGGTGTTTCACACGCGGTGAAGCAGGTCTGCAGGTGTCTTTCTCTTCCCCTCTGTCTTCCCCTCCTCGCTCCATTTCTCTCTGTCCTGTCCAAGAACGCCGACATCAATAACAACAATAATAACTACAACAATAAAACAACAAAGGCAACAAAAGGGAATAAATAAGTCAATAAATAAAAAGAAAAATCAACTCACTCCCATTCTCCTTCATGTACATCCATACTTCTCGTTCCTCGGGACTGTGTGCAAAGGAACAGTTTCCAACATACTGACATTTCTTCCCAGAAGCAATATGATTGCACAACTGTGTGAGGAAAGACAGGAAGAGGCTCTGAGACGGAAGCACAGCTGGGAAGGAATGCCTAACATTTCTGCTTTAGCAACATCGGGAACACGATCTGAAAGTAGGGTTCCCTTGTGCCTACTTGATTGGATTATAGCCCCACTTATGCACCATAAGATATCAGCCCTGCAGGAGACAATATTGAGTTTTCTACCTCAGAGTGCTTCAAAAGAAAACCTCCCAGAGAAAGAAGGGTGCAGTTAAGAATGCAGAAGGTCACTTTGCAAGGAAACACGTACAGATTCACTCATGAAGACAGCAGAACACTCCCTAAGTGACCCGCGTCTCCTGTCCCTGTCCCTGTCCTGAGAGCAGCACTCCCCGGGAGACTGGGGCGCCTCCTTGGCACGCAGGGGAAGCAGAGGAGAAGCTGCAAACTGACCCCAAGGTGTCACACAGAAAAGTCTCAGCCATGAGGCTAACGAGTAGCTGACACTGGCCGTTAACCTGGGATACAACCCAGTTGGCACCATACCCAACTGACTGGGCCAGCTCCCACGCCGTGCCTGCACTGCTCCTGCCCTCGTCACCTGCAGTCTGATTCTCTGAAGGGAATGCAGAGAACCAAGTGAGCGTGGCCAGGGAGCACCGACTTCCCTAAGTGCCGTGGCTCCTGAGAACAGAGCCAAGCTCCGTCACAGAGTGACCCACTATAAACACCAGCGCTATTCCCGTCCTCATGGGATGCGCAGTGCAGCCGACTGCCAGCCCCTCCTGGTCTCACTGTGCCTCAGCGGGAGCTGGTCCTACCTCTTGCTCTGACACCCATGAATGCAACCCAGTGTGGCTGTCACCTTCTTGCCCTAGCCGGACCCGAGAGGATTGGCCAGGGACTGCTGGGGAGACCGGCAGCACAGCCATTCAAAGGGAAGTGAGGAAGCTGCAGAACAAGGCAGCTGCCATGCTACTGCTCAGGACAAGACCTCAAGTGCCTCCCTGTGACAGTCATGAGTCCGGTTTACAGAGGAGCAGGCTAGATCAGGCTGCCTATGGCAGACTCAGAAGCCCAGGCTCTCTCCACTTCCCTACACTGGCTACACACATACGGAATCTCCTTTCTCCTGCAGTAAGGAGGCGTCCCTGAGCAGTTCCCAGTAGGAAGAGGAAGCAACTACTGGCATGCTATAGGGCAGACCTGACTGGCCACAGATGGGGGAGCTGCTTTGCCCTCAGGCTCTCCCCCTTAACACAGATCAGAGATTACACCCTTAAATTGAGCTCCACTGTTTTCCAGCACAAGGTGCACAACCCTCAAAGAGTGACCTCGAAAGCTCTGTCTGCTTTACCCAGGACTCAGGGTGACGGGCAGCCAACCTGCCTTGGTTCTTTCTGGCAGAGAATCAGAGAGGGAAACCCTGTCATGAGTGGACTCTGCATCCCACCTGCCATGTCTCTGAGCAAAAGCTCCTGATTTCTTCCACTGGGGCAGAAGGATGACTACCTGCCAGCACTCAAGAGTCCCTGTCCCGCAAGTCACCCAGGGAGACTCCAGACTCCCCAGGCCCTCTCCTTGAGAAGAGAAAGATGCCCAGAGACAGGCCACATGTCTTGCTTGGCCAGCCAGCCCTAAAATCACACAAGGCACCACGACTGAGCCGTGCGGGCGAGCGACAGGCTGTCCTGCCTTTAAGTGGGCCTGGGGTCTCAGATCTCTGAGAAGTTTGTTCCTCTCACACCAAGGGTAGGCCTTCCAGAAAGCTCTAGAAGGCTAGGCATCCTAGCTAGGAGCCATTATTATCATCAGTGGAAGGCAACATCCACCTTCATAGCAACAGGAAAGGGTTTGATATCAAAGCTGAGGGATCCACTCAGAATGGAATTCTCTCTCATTTCCTCTTCAAGATTACTCATCTTTGGGGAAATACAGCTCAGTCAGATCATCACTGTTTCTTGGTTTCTCCCCCTCCATTTAGGTTTTTTTTTTTTTTCCTCCAAGTAGCCCATCCCATTCTAGCCAATCTGAAAGCTGTCACAGGATCACATCCACTCTGATGAGGAAGAAGAATGAGAGAGAAGCGTTTACATTTCATCATCATGATGAGCATTAATGAAAGGGTTCGAGTTTCAGTCTCAATCATGACTACTTGCTAATGATTTGAAATGCCTAATTAAAAAAAAAGTGGCTTAAAAATTACGTATGTACATCAAACTGTAAAGGCATTTGTTTCTTTGTGGGGAGAGGACGGATGTTCATCCACTTCTTACGTTCAATAGACATCACTCTCATGGCACGCCGATCTTTGGTCCACCTAAGAAAAATGGAGTTCAGAAAAAACAAGACACACCGACAAAAGGCACAGAATAAAGGGGTGGGCGCAAAGGAGGCACCCAAAGGACCAGAGATTCTTTTTCTCAACCCTTCCACAAGAAATGCCTTACACTCCTGTTAGTCCATGGCCTGTCGGTATCTGTACACAAACATTCCCCATGAACCCTAAATGGAAGAGCTGACCGAGTACAGGAAAACACTATGGAAGTGTGTTGGCGTCTTAGCTACCAAGACCTACAGATCCGTTCTGTTTGGCTCTAGGGTTATTCCTACATTATCTCTCCTCTGTTCTCTTCCGGGCCTTTTTAAGTCTTTCCTTGCCTGCTGTATACCAGTGAGACAGACAGTCAGGAAGCAGGCGCTATTCACACACTACTTACGAATGCCTTGCTTTTGCACTACAGTATTTTCTGTTTTTGTCGGGCTCGATAACTTGGCCGTTTCTCAGACACTGAGCACATACAAATTTGATCTTCATATTCAGAGATCCAGGCATTATTTGATTGCCAAGTACCTTGAGCAATGAAAAGACCAATTTTAATTTTAGCAGAAAAGTTAAAGTTGGCTGGGGATAAAAACTGAACTATGATACATTTTTAGAACATTCTGTCTATGATACATTATGATACACTATGATACATTTTTAGAACACTTTGTCTCATTTAATGACCATTATGTGTGTGTGTATGTGTGTGTGTGTGTGTGTGTGTGTGTGTGTGTGTACTCATACATACATTCTGATAACCAGATCTCCAATTCTCCCAAATGAAAGTTTGATAGAAATAGATTACAGATGCCAGACTTTCAATTTATGAAAGGCATTTTTGGAGATGATGACTAGATGATACTTTGTTTTGTTTTGTTTAGGGGACTAGTTTGGGAGTGACAAGCAAAAGTAATAGAACATCTCAACTCCAGTAAGGAGTAGTAAACAACCCCTCCCCAAGGTTCCAAGACACCAGTTTTTGCCAATTATGTTGAAAAGACACCAGTTTTTGCCAATTATGTTGAAAAAGAAACTGTTCATTGTAGATATTATTGATGCTTACATTTTCTCTTGAACAACCAACTAAAATTCAGAATGTGTTTACATGTTGGGAATCACTCAACTCAATAAACACCAACAAAATAACCTGGACAGTAAAAGTAAACTACAGCCACCCACAACTACCATCCTTCGGGTCACTGCAGAAAGGACACAAAGAGAATACCTTAGCTCCAGGCACATTTGTTCCCAAATTTTGCCAATACCATTTTGATTCTTGAACAATAGCATCATGGGAGATACCTGGGAAATGAACAGGGCTTCCTTCAGGTGTTGTGATGTAACAGTCCACCTATCTGGCCATGGCCAGATTCAACTCCTGAGTGACTCCCAAACCCTTTGCTTGGGAAGTGAAAATGACACCAGAAGGGCACATGGCTGAATGCAGGGGTGAGATTCGCCAGCGGTGAAGCAGGTCTGCTGGTATGTCCCAGTCTCCGTCTCTCTCTCTCTCCCTCTCTGTCTCCTCATGATTTCTGCCTCTATCTAGTAAGTAAATAAATAAATTAAATCACATTATAACTTTCCAAAACAGAATTGCCACAGATATGGCCCTTGGAGCCTTCCACAGAACTGTACTGCATGCATGAACTTGAGTCAGCAATCAGCGTGAGGAGCTCATACTGCAAAGAGCCCCTGAGGTCAGGAAGTGGGCAGGAGCTGTGGCACTGCTTCCTCACCCCCTGCCCTGGGGAGCCTGCCAGGGACAGACTCACCTGTCTCGTTCTGCATTATCCAGACTTTGAGCTCTATTAGACTGTGCGCGTAGAAACACTCATCCTCTCTCAGACAGCCGTACCGAACCTCATGCCGGCATAAGTCAAGCTGACACTGACCGTGGAAAGAACGTATTTTGGAATATTTTACTGCAGTCTCTCGCAAAATGTGAACAAGGCACCTGCCAACGGTAAAATGGAGTGACGTTTTACATTGCTCTGCCACAGGGTTTCTAAATAACAAAGTATGTGATACACTATGTGCTAGATGCAATCTACATTCAATCTGAATCAGAAAACCAAAAGGGAGCAATTCTTTGCAACTGTTGGATTAATTGCAGGGGGGTGAATACTATACTATAAATAACCAAACCCATGTTGCAGATTATTCACCAAAAATGCTATTCTGTAATAAACATTCAACTCAATAATTTTTTGTTTTCAAACCAGAACACTGTTCAGCTCTGGCTTATGGTGGTGCAGGGGTACTGAACCTGGGACTTTGGAGCTTCAGGCATGAAAAGTATTTCCCAAAACCATTGAACTTTCTCCCTGGTTCATTTTACAGTTCCCAGCCCAACCTATTCTTTCTTTTTTCTTTCTCTTTTTTTCTCTCTCTTTTTTTAGCCAGAGTCCTGCTCAGCTCTGGCTTACAATGGTGTTAGGAATTGAGCCTGGGACTACAGAGCCTCAGACATGGAAGTCTTTTTGTATAACCATTAATTAATATTACCTCCCCCAATCAAGCCAAATCTACTTTTAAATTCCTATTCTGCTAATATGTTCAAAGAATCATTGCCCTTCAAAACAACAACAGCGAAGCAGGGAGGGGCCTACTAGCCTGGCATTACCTGGATCTAAACATGTATTCTGTCATCTCAGAGATGTGAAGCCAGGGCCAGGCCATGCAAGGGACAGAGCAGACTCCTGCCTGAGGCTGGGATCCCTACTCAGTCCCTGGCACCATTATCTCTTAGGGCTGAGCAGGGATCTGGCCTCTCCCTAAGTCTCTCACTAAAATAAAGAAATCTCTGTTAACAATTAAGAAACTGTCAACATACTTATTGTCTTCAAATTCATGCTTTGTAACCGGATGAGAGCAAGAAGTAGAATTATCTTTATTCCTTTTACTTATCATTCTAGGCTTATGATCAAAACATTTCTGGAACAGACAAAAGAACCATTATCACAAGAATGTAAAACACTACTTTTGGACTATATATATATCTTTTGATATTTATTTATTTATTTATTTATTCCCTTTTGTTGCCCTTGTTGTTTTATTGTTGTAGTTATTCTTATTGTCATTGCTGTTGGATAGGACAGAGAGAAATGGAGAGAGGAGGGGAAGATGGGGGGGGGGAGAGAAAGGTAGACACCTGCAGACCTGCTTCACCGCTTGTGAAGTGACTCCCCTGCAGGTGGGGAGCCGGGGGCTCAAATCGGGATCTTTACACCAGTCCTTGCACTTTGCACCACCTGTGCCTAACCCGCTGTGCTACCGCCGGACTCCCTGGACTATAGTTTATAGACATCACAGGGAGATGAGAAATTATACCCATGTGTCAGCAGTACTATCCTCCATTAACTCTCATCCCCAATACAGTACAGATTTTTTATAAAGCATAAACTTGTTGGACCCAAAATACGACTTCTTAGTTTTGATAGCCTTCCACACTACTGCACATCATGCCAGAATTAGCATGTGACATGAACTCTCCCCGTGGCCCCTTGCAAGGACTGCAGCCACTGTCCCCATGGGCCTCAGACTAAGCACTCTGGACCTGTGGGGTCAGGAAGGAGAAACCTGGACTAGCTAGGCAGCAGAGAACAAGCGGGGAGCGGGCACCTCGCAGAGGAATATCAACTCTCCCGGGTGTTCCTGGAGGAGCCTGCACACAGTCAGGCTGATCTTGCCGGGGCCACCGAAGAAGGCCTCTCTGCTCAAGGCCCCTTTCCGCTCCAGCGTCCAGACGTCAATCTCCTCCTGGCAGTAGGCAAAGGTGCAGTGGTCCGAGTATCTGCACTCCTCCTCTGCGGCGACATCTAGGAGAATAGGGAATCCCGGGTGTTTGCAGTGTGCAGGTAGGGGAAGTCTGTCTGTGCTCTCTCTCACAGGAGGTGATTCTTCTAAAATGGGGGGGGGGGGGCGGGGGGGCGGGGCGGTGAGACAGTTCGCCTGGAAGGGCACCTCCCTTGCCTTGCACTGGACCCAGGTTCAAGTCCCGATCTCATTAAAAAAGTGCAGAGCAGTGACACTCCAGTGACCACACACACAAACACATACCCTCCTCTCTCATTAGAGGCAGAGTGCATGAGGACAAAAGCACGGACATTTCCTTCGGTGCAGTGGGGGCTCAGCCCAAAGCTGGCTGCACACATGGCAGAGCAGCACACTACCCACATGAGTTGCTCTGCCTGCCCTGAGTGAACCTTTTTTTTTTCTTTTTTAATTATTTCATTTATCAGATAGAGACAGCAAGAAATTGAGAGGGTAGGGGAAGATAGAGAGGGAGACAGACAGAGACACGTGCAACCCTGCTTCACCGCTTGTGAAGCTCTCCCTCCTGCAGGTGGGGACTGGGGGCTAGAACCCGGGTCCTTGCGCACTGTAACGTGCGCTCAGCCAGGTGTGCCACCACCCAGTCCCCCTAAGTGATCCTTAAAAGTGCAATAGGATGTGGGTACAGAGCTCAGCATTAGAACACAGAACTTGTACGCTTAAGGCTCCAGAGACCCCAGGGTTTCTGTTTTGCTTTTGCCTCTATCTCTGGGCCTTGGTGCTGCCACTATGAATCCACCGCTCCTGGTGGTCCTTTTCCCCTTTCACTTTCCACTTTATTTAATAGGACAGAGAGAAATTGAGAGGGGAGGTAGAGACAGAGAGGGAAAGAAAGAGAGACATTTCTGGCACTGCTCCACCACTTCGGCAGGTTCCCCCTTGCAGGTGGGGAGTGGGGGCTCAAACCCGGGTCCTTGCTCATAGTGCTATGTGTGCTTAACTGGGCACACCACCACCCAGCCCCCAAAGCCCAGGTTTAATCCCTGGCTCAGCCTTATGCCAAAGCTGAGCTGCTGCTTCTTGATCATGAAAACAAGCCCATCTTGTAAAACTAACATAAAATAGGAACTATTCTTTTTCAAAGACAATGAATATTAAACACATTTGGGGGTCTCGTTTGAATCTATTTTTAAAATATATTATTTATTAACAAGAAACTAAAAGGGTAGGAGGAAACAGAGAGGAAGAACCAGACGTCACTCTGGTAGATGAGCTGCCGGGGATTGAACTCGGGACCTCATGCTTACGGATTCAATGCTTTATCCACTGTGCCACCTCCCGGACCACTCATTTGAATCATTATGGCAACTGGCAGATAGTTTCAAAGAATAAAATATATTTTCACCTCTTCCTTGAGGGGGAAATTACACCCAAATCTAATTAATTCTTATTCCAGACAAGGATAAAAGCCTGAAACTCTTGCATAGCCCAACTCAGTTTAAAGAGTCATGGGGAGGGGCACACTTGGTTGAGCACACATTACCATGAGCAAGGACCTGGTTCAAGCCCCCAGTCCCCACCTGCAGGGGGAGGGGCCTTCACTTTAACCTTCACACGTACAGAGAGGAGGGGCCTTCAGCTAGACAAGCACAGTGTGCACCTTCACACGCACAGAGAGGAGGGGCCTTCAGCTAGACAAGCACAGTGTGCACCTTTACACGCACAGAGAGGAGGGACCTTCAGCTAGACAAGCACAGTGTGCACCTTCACACGCACAGAGAGGAGGGGCCTTCAGCTAGACAAGCACAGTGTGCACCTTCACACGCACAGAGAGGAGGGGCCTTCAGCTAGACAAGCACAGTGTGCACCTTCACACGCACAGAGAGGAGGGGCCTTCAGCTAGACAAGCACAGTGTGCACCTTCACACGCACAGAGAGGAGGGGCCTTCAGCTAGACAAGCACAGTGTGCACCTTCACACGCACAGAGAGGAGGGGCCTTCAGCTAGACAAGCACAGTGTGCACCTTCACACGCACAGAGAGGAGGGGCCTTCAGCTAGACAAGCACAGTGTGCACCTTCACACGCACAGAGAGGAGGGGCCTTCAGCTAGACAAGCACAGTGTGCACCTTCACACGCACAGAGAGGAGGGGCCTTCAGCTAGACAAGCACAGTGTGCACCTTCACACGCACAGAGAAGAGGGGCCTTCAATTAAACAACCACAGTGTGTACCTTTACATATATAGTAAGGTCCTTCATAATTTGTTTTTGTTGGTCTCGGACGTATTTTTTTCCATGATTTATCTTCAACATTCTTTATCCTACCAATTAAAATATCTTTCTTACATTTATGATCCATATTAGCATGGTAAGTGAAATCCATTAACTTAGGGCCTGAAAAAGATGTAAAAGGGACTTCTTATGTGCACAAGACATCATTGCATTTACAGGCATTGGATATGGATTAGACCATACCACCCCAAATTCCATTTTTACAGTGTCCAAAGGAAAGCCAGTTAAGTCACATTTGCCTTTTATGCATTTTATCAGGCAACATAAAGTTCTATTCCACATCAACCCTTCCCAAACATACCTTTATTTAATGTAACTATTAGGGAAATAACTTGAATTCCATTCAAGTCCCCTCCTTCCCTGCCACCACCACCTACAGGGGGGAAATTTATGCATGGTGGAGCCAGGTCTGCAGGTGTTTCTCTTTCTCTCTACCTCTTTTTTTTCTTTTTAAAATATTGTTATTAATTTTATTTTAATGAGAGAGACAAAGAGAGAGACCAAAGTACGAGCTCCTCCCTAGTCCCTAGTCTGCCTCTCTCTCTCTTTCCCATCCCCTCAATGTCTATCTCTATCCAAAAAAAAAAAAATGCGGGTGACTTATAAACTTTCATGCCCAGGCACCAAAGGTTCAGGTTCATGTCCCAAGTTCAGTCCTCAGCACCACAAGCCAGAGCTGAGCAGGGCTCTGGTAAAAAAAAAAAAAAAAAAAAAAAAAACCATATATATATATATATATATATATACACACATTGTGTCCATACCAGCAACGCAGAGCGGAAAGATGGGCTGGAGAGGACAGCACAGTGGCTTACACACTGGACTTTCATATCGGAGGCACCAGAGGACCCAGGTTTAGTCCCTGGCGCCATCCTAAACCAGAGCTGATTTGATAAGGAAACACAGGAGGAAAAAGAAAAGAAAACAAAGAGTATAAAGATAAGGAGTAAACCAACAAAACATATGTAGAATTTCACAGACACTACACTGTGTGTGTGCACGCACGCGGGCGCATGTGTGTGATATAATATTCAATAAAACCAGAAGAGGCCTGAGGAGATCGCACAGTGGCTACGAAAGACTTTCATGCCTGCTCAACTCTGGCATATGGTGGAGGCAGGTGTTAAACCCGGGACGTCACTGAGCGCACATACTATAGTGCACAAGGACATGAGTTCAAGCTCCTGTTCAGGCCCAAAGACAAACAAACAGGAGACTACCATGCCTTCGGCTCCAAGGTCCCAGGCATTTTTTGTTGCGGTTGTTCTTTTTTTTATTATTTATTTACTTATACTGGATAGAGACAGAGAGGAATTAAGAGGAAAGGGGATGGTAGGGAGAAGAAAACAAGATAAAGAAAAGAAAGGAGGAGAGAGAGAGAGAGAGAGAGAGAGACATCTGCAGCACTGCTTCTCTGCTCATGAAGCGTTCCCTCCTGAAAGTGGGGACCAGGAGCTTGAACTCACGTTCTTGTGCCCCATAACATGTGTGTTCAATGACATCCCAGGTTTAATACCTGGCCCCACCATATGCCAGAGTTGAGCAGTATGCTGGTTTATTTGCTTGTTCCTATCTATCTATCTAATTAAACAAAATAAACAAACAAATAAACAAATAAATAAATAAAAGCAGAAGGGTTTTGCTTTCCATATATTTATTTACATCTTCCTAAAAAAAGCATCCAGGCAATTGTCCAGTTTAATAGTGTCAGCTCCTCGGTGTCGTCCTGACCTGATTTTATAAAACAGATCTGGCAAGCTTGTCTCAACTCATGGGTTCCTTCCAGAGGGTGCCTCGGGGCCACTGACGAAGGTGGTTTAGTAACCGCACTTCCAAAAAAGTTCCCAAAGTCATTTCGGGGCTGACTTGGCACTCCAAGAAAGCTCTCAGATGCAAACAAACCACCTGGCACATTCATCTGCAGGAAGAATAAGAACAGAAACAAACAAACAAACCAAAAAAAATGACAACAGAAAAAAAAAAAAAAAAAAACAACCCCAGCCAATATTGCATGATCACTCTGAATGAATTCATCTGAGAAACAAAAATATTCCGCACTGATCAAAGCGGACACTGCTCTGTCCTGAATCACTTTGATGATAAAAACAACACCTTTTCTTTCTATCTTTTCCTCTTTGGTCTCTGGGGCCCTCAGCGACTTCTCTGATCCTCCACAAAGGACGAGGGAAATAGCGTGATGTTCAGCAGAAGACTTGCATGCCTGAAGCTCTGAGGTACCAGCTTCACTCCCTAGTACCGCCATAAACCAGAGTTGAGCAGTACTCTGGTCTAAATAAATAAATAAATAAATAAATAAAATAAAAGCAGTAAGAGGCAACTATGCTGCTTCAACAGACAGCAGACTCACGCCACGGTCCAAAATCTCGCTCTCCTCCTGTTTATGCGAAAGCCTTCCCTGGCACTAACAGACCTGTCGTGGTCGGAGAGTGTCACTGACTAGAGGCTCCAGGAGTCTCATCACAGTGCGGCCTCCCAGCCCACACACGGTTCAAGCTAAGCCTTGGCAGACGAGGTGGCACTCACAAGTAAAAAAGAAGGGCTGCCGCCGCTAAGGGACGTTCCCTCTCGAAAAGCTGAAGCAGGCAAATCTGGGAAAGAAAAAAAAAAAAAGACTTGTGTAGATCTTTCACTGTGATGGAGGAATAAAGAATAAAAAGACAGTGGGTTTGTTTCACAACTGACTCCAGCTCCCCAGCTCCTGTCTCAAAAAACAAAAACGAACAAAATTCCCACCTCAAGTTTTTTTAATGTATTTATTTATTCACGAGAAAGACGGGAGCGAGAGAGAGAACCAGTCATAACTCTGGTTGGTACATGAGCTGCCTGGGATTGAACTCTGGACCTCATGGCTGAGAAACCAGTGGTTTGTTCACTGTGCCACGCCCCAGACCACCACCCCATCTTGATTTCTATACACTTCCGTCTTTCTTATGGACAAAGAGGGCTGAGAACTCTTTCCTCTCCTCTGGCAGCCAAGGGCATAACGAGCCCTTGGACAAGTGAGCTTACAGGAAAAGCTGATTTTTTTTTTTTTCCTTTTCTGAAATTTCAGAGAAATCAGCTAAAGTAGGACCTGCCGGGTTCAGACTGTTAAAACCCTAAAAACAAAAGCGAGCAAACAAACTAAAGAAAATGAACGTTCCAAATGGGAAAAGCGCCCCTCCTTTTGCTAAGTCTGAAATCGCCTGGACATCAAGAAAGTCAGTAGGTCCGAACTAGTCTTTTCCCTAACTGACCCTCAATTCTTTGCTCTCCTGCCTTGCTGTCTCCCACAACTTTTAGCTCCTTTCACTGTCAGTCTTTAAAGCAATTATTTTAATATCTGGCCCGCTGACCATATAATCAACTGCTTCAGCAGAAAATGTGAAGTTTTTTAATCATTACTGCTGACAATCTATATTAAATCTGGGATTACAGAACAGGAGACAGACAGACCAACAAGTCAGCAACAGCGTGGCAAACTCAGGCACCAGGCAGAGTTCCGAGCTCAGTGGACAACGACTAAGACAGGGCTACTTGGTACCGCCCTAAACCTCAATCTCAAATTATTCCCAAGCATCTGCCTTGCTCAGAATTGAAGAGGGTAGCCTGTCTGTAAGACCCTTTAAGCTGGGACATACGACAAAGCATTTGACCCAAAACAAGAGGCAAGCAGCTCACTAAGCACTCCTGTGAGAAGGCGGGCCCAGGAGCACGCCTACTTTCGTGACTACTCTGTCAGACCTCTGGATGTCTGGCACAGCCAAGCCCAGGGACATTGAAAACGGAAGGTTTCGTTCTCATACCTGCGGCTATGGAGACAGCACACTTCAAGGTTCCAGCACCCAAAGCTTAATCGCTGGTTAACACAAATTTTCTTTCTCTTTTTCTTGTACTTTTTTAAAAAATATTTTATTCATTTTTTAAATATTTATTTTATTTATTTATTCCCTTTTGTTGCCCTTGTTGTTTTATTGTTGTTGTCGCTGTTGGATAGGACAGAAATGGAGAGAGGAGGGGGAGACAGAGACGGGGAGAGAAAGACGGACACCTGCAGACCTGCTTCACCGCCTGGGAAGCGACTCCCCTGCAGGTGCGGAGCCGGGGGCTCGAACCGGGATCCTTACGCCGGTCCTTGCGCTTTGCGCCACCTGCGCTTAACCCGCTGCGCTACCGCCCGACTCCCTTTCTTGTACTTTTTAAGAACATTAGCTGCTGTTTACAATAATAAGTAAGTAAGTAAAATAACAATGGCCAGATTCTTACCTCGTTTGGAGTCACCTATTGAAAACGAATTTAAGGAAGAAAAGTCTTCTAGGGATGAAGTCAAAGGCGGGTACAGCTCGGAGAAAGTGTGAGGCTGTGTGAGCCTGGAGCCAATGGACAAAGCACCCAGCAAGGAGGCAGAGAAGGGCGTGCTGGGCGGCACAGGGGCTGCCGGGAGGGGTCCTCTGGTCAGGGCCGAGGGCTGGGAGGGAAGAGAGAGTTGGTGAAGCGCCAGGAAATGCACCTCTGAGGGAGCGCGAGCACTTGAAACATGAGCACAGGGAAAGAGATCATGACGACGATGATTCTGGAGCAAAGCTGGAATCAGAATCAAGACTTGGCGTGGGGACTGGGGAGGAGATGTGCAGAGGAGACGCACAGAACCTGGATGTGACAGGTTCCAGTTCAATCCCTGGCACCACCAGCAGCCAGAGCTGAGTGAGTGGCACTTCAGTCACAGAAAAAAGAGAAAACTTGATCAGCAAACTTGGCAGCCCCTCCCTTCCATACTTCCTTTTTCTCTCTCTTTTCTGTTTGAGAGAGAGACCGGGACCACAGCAACGAAACGACCTTCAGTGTGGCAGAGGTCGGGCTTGCAGAGGGCAAAGCAGAGCACTCACTACCCAAGTGAGCTATTGTTTTTTTCCAATTTCTTTTCAAACTCATTTTCTTAAGTTATTTTTAATATTTATTTATTTTCCCTTTTGTTGCCCTTGTTTTTCTATTGTTGTTGCTGTTACTGTTGTCATCGTTGTTGGATAGGACAGAGAGAAATGGAGAGAGGAGGGGAAGACAGAGAGGGGGAGAGAAAGACAGACACCTGCAGACCTGCTTCACCGCCTGTGAAGCGACTCCCCTGCAGGTGGGGAGCCGGGGGCTCGAACCAGGATCCTTGCCGGTCCCTGCGCTTTGCGCCACATGTGCTTAACCTGCTGTGCTACTGCCTCTCTCAACCTTTAAAAAAGGTTCAGGGCCGGGTGATGGTGCACCTAGTTAAGTGCACATCAAAATGCCAAAGGGCCTGGGTTCAAGCCCCCGTCTCCACCTGCGGGGGGGGGGGGGGAAGCTTCACGAGTGGTGAAGCACGGCTACAGGTGTCTCTCTCCCTCTCTCCCTCTGTCTTCTTAAGATTTCTCTCTGTCCTGTCAAATTAAAAGAAATATATATACCTGTGACAACAATAATCCTGCAAATCATTTTTCCAATAAAATGGTGTAATAAAAAAATTAAATAAAATAAACAGGTGCTGGATATGCTATCTACTGCTCTTTTAACCCAAACATTATAATCATGTTTCAAAACTTCCTTTGTCCTCCCTACCCTTACCCAGCCATATGAAGTTGAAAGTGTGTGGGGGACATCAGGGGTGTGGCCCAGTGGCTAGAGCACCACACTAAAGCATCAAATGCTGCGTTTGATTCTGGGAAAATGTGCCAAAGTGATGTGCTGGCTGTCTCTCGATGCCCTTCCTTCTCTCTCTCTCTCTCTCTCTCTCTCTCTCTCTCATTAATAAAATAAGTAAGCCTGGGAGTCAGGCGGTGGCGCAAAGTGCAAGGACCACCGTAAGGATCCGGGTTCGAGCCCCCGGCTCCCCACCTGCAGGGGGGTCGCTTCACAGGCGGTGAAGCAGGTCTGCAGGTGTCTCTCTCTCCCCCTCTCTGTCTTCCCCTCCTCTCTCCATTTCTCTCTGTCCTATCCAACAACGACGACAGCCATAAAAACAATAATAACTACAACAATAAAAATAAGGGCAACAAAAGGGAAAAAATGGCCTCCAGGAGCAGGGGATTCATAGTGCAGGCACCGAGCCCCAGCAATAACCCTGGAGGCAAAAAAAAAAAAAAAAAAAAAAAGCCCTGTTCTGTCACTGCTGGGGCTCCACCACTCCGGGTCGACTTTCTCAGACAGAGACAGCAGGAGAGATGACAAGATAGCACAACACTGAAGCTGAAGCTGGGCTTGCACCTGGGCTGTGAGCATGACAAGGCAGGCGCACTATCTAGGTGAGATATTCTGCAGACCCCGTGCCCCCCCACGGCCTCAGCTTCCTGGTGGTAATGAGAGAATATGAGAACTGTACCTGACATGCGGAGACTCACCAGGACGGCTGCGCTGGCTTCTGGCGAGGAATCCAGGAGGTCGTCCAGCTCGTCCCCCAGGACCATGTCCCCGTCATCCGGGAATGCTTCTGGCATGGCAAAGGGCCCCTGCCCACCATTTGCCAGCGCTGCGGGGGGCAGAGCACTCTCCTCCACAGGTAGCGGCAGGACAGAGACCAGGGGCATGGCGGGAACCGAGGTCAGCTTGCTCCCAGCGTGGGGAGAAAAGCCGGATGCAGGCAGCGGGACCACGGCTACGACCTCCTGTCTCGGGGCCACCAGATCTGCAGGGGGGAGGGAAGGGACGCAGTCCTCACCATGCTTACATCACATCACGCTGGTGCTGACAGTCGGTGAGAGGAGCTGGGCCTCTGTGCGAGCTGAGACAACAGGGCAGGCATTGAAGCAAGGGCAGAACAGCATTCTGAATGCGACCTGTCTTCCCCAGGGACAGATGTGTCCCCTCGTGAAAACGCCCTTCTGGCTCAACATGCCTGAACGGCTGCTGATCTGACACCCAACGGCATCAACCACTCGGCCTGACAACCAAAGCACAAGGTGGCTTCTGAGATGACTCCCGCACAGCACAGCAGTCTCAGTGCCAACCTGTGCAATGACCAGGGCCGCCACCAGAGCTGACATCCAGAGTTAAGAGGAGACGCAGACTCATACCTGGCTCGATATCTTCCACGGAGCAGCTCAAAGCCTGCAACAGAACCAGATGGTGGATCAGAGCATCGTCAGCAATCTGACTCAAAGGCAAGCTGCAGAACTCACGCTTAAGAGAGTTCCTGAGCGGGAATCGGGCGGCAGCGCAGCGGGTTAAGCGCACGTGGCGCGAAGCGCAAGGACCGGCGGCAGGATCCTGGTTCGAGCCCCGGCTCCCCACCTGCAGGGGAGTCGCTTCACAGGCGGTGAAGCAGGTCTGCAGGTGTCTCTCTTTCTCTCCCTCTCTGTCTTCCCCTCCTCTCTCCTTTTCTCTCTGTCCTATCCAACAACGACATCAACAACAATAACTACAACAATAAAAATAACAAGGGCAACAAAAAGGAAATAAGTAAATAAATAAATATTTAAAACAAAAAACAGAGAGAGAGAGAGAGTTTCTGAGCAAACAGGATTCCCTCCTGGTGAAGAGCCAAGAGACAGAGACAAGATCTGGGTCTGTGCAGCCTGGGTGCTAAACAGTGCTGGCCTCTCAGTCCCGCCCACAGCTCCTGGAGACACTGTTTCTGCAAAGCTGGCAGGAGCCAGCCAGCTCCAGAGAACAGCGGCAGCCGCCACTCACCCCGGACACAGCCACGGAATCAGGTGCCCCCAGGCTCCTTCTGAGAGAGCTGGTCAGTTATGCTCATCTGACAGATGCCCACCCCCCGCCCCTGCCCTCAGACTTCATACCTCGCCCTGACTACCCATCTCTAATAACATCTGATGTCTATTAACATCTGTAAAAGGCTGGTCTCCCATTTCTTTGTGAAATCCTGGTTAAGAGTAGAGAAGAAGTGGCCTGGGGAGGTGGCCAGGGGACAAAGCACTGGATTCTCAGGCCTGAGGTTGCAAGGTCCCTCCCTGAAATCACACATGGTACAGTGATGCTCTGGTTCTCCCCCTCAAAAATCAATCTTTTCGTTTTGTTTTTTTTTTAAGTTTTTTTTTAATTTTCCCTTTTTTATTGTTATTGTTGTTGTTGATGTCGTTATTGTTGGCTAGGACAGAGAGAAATGGAGAGAGGAGGGGAAGATAGAGAGGGGGAGAGAAAGACAGACACCTGCAGACCTGCTTCACCGCCTGTGAAGCGACTCCCCTGCAGATGGGGAGCCGGGGGCTCGAACCGGGATCCTTACACCGGCCCTTGAGCTTTGCGCCACATGTGCTTAACCCGCTGCGCTACCTACCGCCCCACCCCCAACCCACCCCCAACCCAATTCTTATGAAAGTAATGACTTTACCTTGTTTGTCCCATCACCAGGAATTGATTTTAATGAAACCTACATAAGACAAAGAACAGAATTTTTAAAAGCAGAACTGATTTCAAGTTAGAAAGTCAGATAAAAATAACTGAGACACAGAATGCCAGCTTACCTCAGCTCTAACATAGGCTTTTCTTATTTTAAATCCCAATTTCTGAGCTAGTTCTTGGGTTAGCTTAATTACATGCTCATCCTGGAAAACAGGAGACAGATGACTCTGGAAGGGTTAACTTTTGAACCATGTGACAAATAACAGACAGCATAGCTATAAAACTTTTCCTGTCAAGACACTTCCTCCTCACCTTTTTTTTTTTTTTACTGTATTTATTTTATTTGCTAGGACAGAAACTGAGAAAAAAAGGGAATAGAGAGGGAGGGAAGGAGGCAGGGAGAGAGGGAGAGGGAGAGGGAGGGAGAGAGAGACCTGAAGCCCTGCTTGACCATTCATCAACCTTTCCTTCTGCAGGTGGGGACCAGGGGCTTAAACACAGGTCCTCGCACTTGGTGATACTACTTAACCAGGTGTGCCCCTGCCCAGCCTGCTGGTGATTGTTTGTTTGTTTTTGCCTCCAGAGTTACTGTCGGGGCTCGGTGTCTGCACTACAAATCCTGCTCCTGGAGGCTATTTTTTCCCTTCTGTTGCCATGGTGGTTTATCATTGTTGTTATTATTGTTGCTATTGGTGTCGTTGTTGGATTGGACAGAGAGAAACTGAGAGAGATAGGGAAGACAGAGAGGGAGAGAGAAAGACAGACACCTGCAGATCTGCTTCACCGCCTGTGAAGTGACCCCCTGCAGGTGGGGAGCCGGGGGCTCGAACCAGGACCCTTAACCCGGTCTTTGCGCTTGGCACCATGTGCGCTTCACCCGCTGCGCTCCTGCCCAGCCGCTAGCCTGCTGGTTTGTTGGGTTTTTTAAATAAATGCCACCAATCGGAATAAACCCACATTCTCACCATACATCCATGGTGCCAATGGTTTTCCTTTCTTTCTGAATATCTTATTTGTCTGTTTGATGGATATGGAGATTAAGGGGGAAGGGGACCGGCTTTTTTCTTATACAGCTGCATACCACCAGGGTCACTGCTAGGGCTCTGAATCACCGCCAGCCCAGTTTCTCGTGGGCTCCTTTTCTCTCTTTCAGAGACACAGAGATAGAGAGGGGAGAGACATCACAGCATGGCTTGCAAAGCTTCCCCCGTGCAGGTGCTCTTGCGTGGCGGCCATGGGCTCAAACCCAGACCTTCATGCAGAGTGTGCGCTCTGCCGGGTGAATCATCCTGGCCGCCCAGGGCCGTTAATTTAATTCTTTGTTGTCAGAGACAGAGAGGGGGAGAGATTAGTGGAGAGAAGAGGAGCCACAGCACTGCTCCACCATCCCTGCAGCTCCTCTGGGGCTGTGCTTGGTTCTCCGTGGTGCCAGGGCTGACACCCAGAATCCCACGCCACTTCTCCATGTGAAGGCCAGTGCACGGTGACAACTGACAGAGGAACTGGGCGCGAAGCCTGTACCTGTGGCACCGCCGAGGAGCACTCAGCTACGGCGTCATAGGCCTCTCTGTAGCGCCCCATGTCACTCAGCGCCTTGGACTTGCGATAGAGAGCTTTGCAGTTACTTGCATTGAGGCTGAGGACTGTAGCACAGCCTGCCAGAACTTTCTCCTGGAAGCCCTGGGGTGAGAGAAAAGAACAGTCAACAACGCAGCGATTTCTGTTTGTGTTTGCTCCCTTCCTTCCTTTCCTCCTTTCTTTCTATCTTTCTCTCTTTTTACTTTCTTTTTTTTTATTCATTTATTTTCCCTTTTCTTGCCCTTGTTGTGTTTATTGCTATTATTGTTGTCGTTGTTAGGACAGAGAGAAATGGAGAGAGGAGGGGAAGACAGAGAGGGGGAGAGAAAGACAGACACCTGCAGACCTGCTTCACCGCCTGTGAAGCGACTCCCCTGCAGGTGGGGAGCCGGGGGCTCGAACCGGGATCCTTACGCCGGTCCTTGTGCTTCGCGCCACATGCGCTTAACCCACTGCGCTACCACCCGACTCCCTTCACTTTCTTTATAAAACCAGAGCACCAATTGGTACGCTTATAGTGGTGCAGGGGTCTGAACCTGGGACTTCAGAACCTCGGGCATGAAGGTCTTTTTGCATTCCCATTATACTGTCTCCCCAGCCTGAAACTCAACCATTTCTTTCTCAGAAGTCCTGGGGTATCATGCAGGAGAGACAACATAATGGTTCTGCAAAAGCTTTCATATTTGAGGTTCTGAAGTCCCAGGTTCAGACCCCAGAATCACTGTAAGCAAGAGTTGAGCAGTTCTCTGGTCTCTGTCATAAATATGTATGTCTCCATATCCTGGGGTATCAGAGCACAGAAAGTTAGCACCTCAACAACACAGTTCTCAGTCCAGTGCTCCCCTGTAACACCAAGGAAGACCCAGCCCCCACTGTGACTCAAAGTGAGTTGCATTATTAGTATTATTCTTAGAATCTAGCATTGCATGAGGCAGAGCGATGTTGTCATTTTTCTTTCTTACTGATGTTAATAGGGAAGTAAGTATTTAAAGCAAAACAAAGCAAAGATTGCCTCTATAGTAAACACTTATGTCTTCCTAGACTGATATTCTTTGGTAAATAGACATCCCCAAGTCACCTACAAACAAGATTCTCTGAGGATTAGTAAACTAAAAATACAATTCTGAAAAAATCCCCAAACGAGGGTGGGGGTATAGCATAATGGTTATGCAAAGAAACTTTCATGCCTGAGGCTCTCAAGTTCCAGGTTCAATCACCCACACTGCCATAAGCCAGAGCTGAGGAGTGCTCTGGTAAACAAACAAACAAATCCCCAAACGTTCATCTAAAGTTCAGCCCACTCTAAAAGCAGGTAATGCCTTTCTTAGAAAGTGAAATGGGGGCAAGGGAGATAGCATAATGGTTTTGCAAGTAGATTCTCGTGCCTGATGCTTCAAAGTCCCAGGTTCAATCCCCCGCACAAACATAAGCCAGAGCTGAGTAGTGCTCTGGTAAAAAAAAAAAAAAAAGAAAGAAAGAAAGTGAAATCAGGAAATTGAGCATTCTACTGTACATACTAGTGAAAGTGACCGCCCCTCCCCCCCCCCCCCCCCCCCCGCAAGCATATTGTCTGAACAAGCACAACTCACCATATGGGAGTAGCAAGCAATACAGTTTATCTGAAGTTTTTCAATGATCTCCTTAGGGATTACAATTTCTTCCGTCTTTGCATAATCAGCAATGCTCAAAGCTTCTGTGTACTGGCTAACTGAGGTGTTCCAATCCCGGTCCCGATAAAAATCATTTCCCTCATTGAAAAGATTTCTCACAAGGGCGCGTAAATATACCTGGGGGAGGGGCGAGGGAAATGAAAGTTACCACTTGAAATCTTGTGTTTATTTATTCCCTTTTGTTGCCCTTGTTTTATTGTTGTAGTTACTGTTGCCGTTATGGATGTCATCGTTATTGGATAGGACATAGAGAAATGGAGAGAGGAGGGGAAGACAGAGGGGGAGAGAAAGACAGACACCTGCAGACCTGCTTCATCGCTTGTGAAGTGACTCCCCTGCAGGTGGGGAGCTGGGGGCTCGAACCAGGATCCTTACGCCAATCTTTGTGCTTTGTGCCACCTGCGCTTAGCCCGCTGCAATACCGCCCGACTCCCCACTTGAAATCTTTTAAGGAAGCAGTTGGGGTTTAAGTTTCCAATTTTCTGTAACATATGCACTCCACTGAAAGTATTTTATGTAATTTTAATTTATTAATTTATTGGATAGAGGCAGAAATCCAGAGGGAAGGAGGGAGTGCACAGACACCCGCAGCACTGCTTCACCGCTTGTGAAACTCTCTCCCTGCAGGTCAGGGCTGGGGACTTGAACCCAGGTCCTCGCACACTGAATCAGGTGCGCTCAGAGTGCACCACTGCCCGGCCCAAGTTTCAGGGTTTCTGTACCGAGCAGACTTCAAGGAGATAACCTGACAGCAAAGTGCGTCAGAGCCAAGGCCCCGTTCTCTCGGCTCAGTTTCCCTCTCACTGCTGCTCTTCAAGCAAAACAGCTTCTCGCTAGAGAGAGGAACACAGCCTGTAGATTCCTGCTCAAGTCTTCAGAGCTGCCCAGGACAAATTCCAGTGGCCGGCAGCACTGGGTCCAACAGAATCAACACTCTAAGGCCGGCGACCAGTGCATCTAGGCAACGGCAGAGGGACTGGGAGGGAGGTCACGTACTGGGGCACATGCCTCGCAGTGGATGAGGCAGGCCCTGGGTTCAAACCCTGACACAATAAGGGAGTGCCATGGGTGGCAGAACACCTCTGTGGTGTCTCTTCTCTCTCGCCATCTCTCCCTCGCTCCATCCCTCTCCCCGTAAGAGAATGAAATATTGGCCCAAGAAGGCCATTCACAGATGTACAAATCCCTTGGTTCACTCCCTCACACTAGTCACTCATTGAATTGCTATCATTTTGGATAAGAGACTGAGGCAGGGAGTCAGGCGGCAGCAAAGCAGGTGAAGCGCATGTGGCCCAAAGCGCAAGGACCGGCTTAAGGATCCCGGTTCGAGACAAAAGCCCCAGGTGAATCAGGTCTTCAGAGTGAAGGCTGTGGTCCTGGACCCACTGCCCCAGACTTTTTGTTTCTAAGAGGAATGACGAGCTATTCCTTCTTATCAGTCATGCTTTACTAGTGTCAGAACCAATCTCTCCTAAAATAGATGGATAGGAGTTTTGGGTCAAGTCGTGGCTTACCCAGCAGTACACAACTATTACTATTGTGTGAGGATCCAGGCTCAAGCCCCTGGGCCCCACCTACACGAAGAAGCTTCACGAGCTATACAATAGTGCTACAGGTGTCTTCTCTTCTATTAAAAAAAAAAAACAGTGGGAGTCGGGCTGTAGCGCAGCGGGTTAAGTGCAGGTGGCGCAAAGCACAAGGACCGGCATAAGGATCCCGGTTCGAACCCCGGCTCCCCACCTGCAGGGGAGTCACTTCACAGGCGGTGAAGCAGGTCTGCAGGTGTCTGTCTTTCTCTCCCCCTCTCTGTCTTCCCCTCCTCTCTCCATTTCTCTCTGTCCTATCCAACAACAACAACAACAATAATAACTACAATAAAACAACAAGGGCAACAAAAGGGAATAAATAAACTAAATAAATTTTTAAAAAATTTTTTTAAAAAGTTTAAAAAAAAAACAGTAACTGCTGGGAATGGTGGAGTTTTATAAACATTGAGTCCTGGGGAGAACTCTGGCTGTAGCAAAGAGAGACGGAGAGGAGGAGAGGGAGAGGGAGAGGGGAAGGGGGAGGGGAGGGGGAGGGGGAGAGAGGGAGAGGGAGAGGGAGAGAGGGAGAGAGGGAGAGAGAGAGGGAGAGGAAGAGGGAGAGAGGGAGAGAGAGAGGGAGAGAGAGAGGGAGAGAGAGAGGGAGAGGGAGAGGGAGAGGGAGAGGAGAGGGAGAGGGAGAGGGAGAGGGAGAGGTAAAGGGAGAGGTAAAGGGAGAGGGAGAGGAGAGGGAGAGGGAGAGGAGAGGGAGAGGGAGAGGGAGAGGGAGAAGGAGAGGGGGAGGGGGAGGGAGAGGGAGAGGAGAGGGGGAGGGGGAGGGAGAGAGAGGGAGACAGGGAGAGAGGGAGAGGGGGGAGGGGAGGGGGAGGGAAGAGGGGGAGAGGGGAAGAGGGGGAGAGGGGGAGAGGGGGAGAGGGGGAGAGGGGGAGGGGAGGGGGAGGGAGAGGGAGAGGGAGAGGTAGTGAGGGAGGAATTGTCTGCTACCTCCATCCTAACAGATTCTCTCCTACTTAATCTCAATGAATGGAGAGCTATGCTACAGGTAATTATCAAGGGACACAACAGATCAACCCACTCAAAGCCCCACAAACAGAGGAAAGAAACACATCCCCACAGTGCAAGCATGCTGAACAGTGCTGCCCTACACGGGCGTGGGGACTCTTCCTGCAAGTGCCCAGGTGACAGGTATTTCAGGCTGTGTGGCCAGCCTGGGCTCTCTCTCATCTGCCGTGTCCTATGTCATCAAAGCAGAAAGGTAACACGTGGGCATGTCCCAGTAAAACGCCATCTACACAGTCAGACGGCCGGACTTGGCTGCGGGCGGCCCGGCCCACCGTGTGCTCTAGCTCTCAAGCTACTTGCTGTGTTTCCGGGCGGCCTTCCCAGAGTCATTACCGCATATTGCTCCTGTGTTCCTGGGTATGACAGCGGCGACCTAAGGAAAAACAAATCCATTTTAACAACCATGTTTCCTGCCAAGCTTCATTCCCCCAGAAGCTGTGTTAAAACTGGGGGTCTAGGAGCCAGTCCCTGGTTCCGAGAGCATTTTTACTACCGTGTGGGCTGTTAAACTGTCTCTTGGTGCTTTCTTTGACGAATGTGCTGTATTTTCCTTTTCAAATCTGCTTCTATGGGAAAGAAGGTCTAAGTCTTCAAAGGCCAAGAGTTTAAAAATAGCTAGGGGCACTAATGCCACTTAATCCGATTTACTGGTGCAGAGAAGAATGTCCCCTTTCTGGAAAGTGCAGAGGGGTTCTCTGGCCACTGCCCTGCACCTTCCAGGCTCTAGCGGTTTCGTCACACTGGACTTCGGGAGGCCAGACAGAGGCCCAGTTTCTCAGCAGAGAGGTCTGATCACAAAAGCCTCTCATCACAGCTGCTCCGAGGCCACTATGTTCCAATTCCTCCGCCTAATATTTTTCAGGACTCTGGCGGATCCCAGCCCCCAAAATAGTGGCAGTAAGGATTCTCTCGGCAGTGCAAGGATATCAAATGCTTAAGAGCAGCAAAGACTGGCGGGACAAGGCCGCTCCGTCTCTATGCCACGGGAGGACTCGGGGGAGCAGCAGACGAGGGTGGCCGGGGCACTTACTGGATGAACCGCAGCCCTTCCTTAATGCTCTGCTGCCTCTGTCTCCTCTCCTCAGACACACTGGACATGTTATCCTGCTCATCCACTTTCTAGGAGAGCAACCTGCAGAGGCAAGACACCATGTGACCGGGGGCTGCAGCGGAAACACCAGGGCTCGAGGCTGTGCTCACAGGCAGCTGTGGGCACGTCCATCTCCGGGCCTTGGCTTGGGGTTCCTGGAGTCCCCGAGGCCTCCCTGCGTGTCCCCAGGTCTGCTGCCTGAGGCGCCGGAAGCTTAAGGTTCTCTCTTCCCGAAAGCTGGGCAGTCTACGGGCTTTGGGCCTGCCTCCCGGTCTCTCAGCAAAAGCCATCCCCTCCTGCCGCTTCAGACACAGGTTGTCCCTTCCCTGTCCACACATATGCGTAAGCTGCACCTACAACGGTCCGGCCTTGTTTTACTTCTGCAAGTTCTCCAGAAGAGGGGGGAGAGGGAGAGGGAGAGGGAGAGGAGAGCGAGAGTGAGCATGTAGGGGAGTCCCCACGTCCACCGGCCTCGGGGAGCCCGACTCTCGGGAAGAAGCAGGGTCTCACCCAGGAGTGGGTCCTGCCACACACGCTGCTGGCAGAATCCTCACAGGCAAAACGGGCGGGATAATGATCTCAAGGGAATTACTCCCATTGGAATTTTCCAGAAGCCGGGGCTTTCCTTCCACTGCGGCACCTAGGCGGCCGGCGTGGACGCCCAGTGGTCACTGTGCACCTGCGGGCAAGCAGCCAGTCAAAGGAGAACCTGGCCGAGACGGTGTGCGGCCATAGTCTCCTAGTGCCCCAACCAGCAGTCTGGATCAGAAGACCCTTCACTGAGGAAGGTCGAGGGTGCGGCTGGCACACACCCGTGACTGCCCGGAGCTGCAAGGGGCTTCACAGCATGATCGGTTTGGTTTTGTTTCTCTGTTGACTTTAGAGAGAGACAAAGAGACCTCGGTCCTGAGGTTCTCTTCAATGTGGTGGGGGCTGGGCTCGAACCCAGGGTCATGCAGAAGGCAGAGCAGCGCACTACCCAAGTGAGCTATTTCACTGGTCTCCCCCATCAGCTGTGATACAGTCTCCAAGGCAGGGAGATAGCTCAGTGGTCAAGCTCCGGAACTGCAAACCTGTGTCCTCAGGCTTAGCCCAGCACATGCCGGGCCTGAGCGCAAACACAGAACTGAAAGACCTGCAGGCCCAGCAGGAGAGCCTACTTGCATGGTGCACTGTTTGAGGCCAGTGCCCACTCACTGAAGGAAACCTCAGTGCTGTGCCCTCTCTCTCTCTCTCTCTCTCTCTCTCTTTCTCTCTCTCTTCGCCTCTGTCAAAAAGTACAAAACGGCGGGTGACGCAGTGGGCAGAGAACGAGCCAGGCCCTGCATCCGGCCCCTGGCACCATACGCCTGCCAGAGCGACGCTCTGACTCTCTCTCCCTCGTTGAGTCAGTCAGTCTGGGGGATGTGCCCAGGTGGGGGGTGCCGTGCTGCAGAAAGCTGCCCAGGTGCCGGTGAGAGCAGACCCTCAGGAAGCATCTTGTCCGTCACACGGCCAGGAGCACGGACCCAGGGGCACGTTCCGCGGGCAGAGCGGCAGTGTGCAGCCCGTCAGCTGCAGCTCCTTACTACCGTGCGTCCCCACTGCCTGCAGCTCGCCCTTCACGGCCCACCTTGTCCGTGTGCAGGGCCAGGGAGGGAGGCTGCCACGCGCCCCGGCCCCGTCTTTACTCAACGCCACTGGTTCTGATGATTATTATTTTAATCCTATACTTGAAAGCTGACGCTTTTCCTCGGCTAATATGCTCACATGTGAAAAAATATGAAACTTGAAACTTGCTTAGAACATACCAGCAGGGGAGCCGGGCGGTGGCACAGCGGGTTAAGTGCATGTGGCACAAAGCGCAAGGACCGGCGTGAGGATCCCGATTCGAGCCCCCGGCTCCCCACCTGCAGGGGAGTCGCTTCACAGGTGGTGAAGCAGGTCTGCAGGTGTCTGTCTTTCTCTCCCCGTCTCTGTCTTCCTCTCCTCTCTCCATTTCTCTCTGTCCTGTCCAACAACAACGACATCAATAACCACTACAACAATAAAACAACATAAGGGAATAAATATTTTTTAAAAAAACCAAAAAACAAAAAAACATACCAGCAGGATGCCACATGGTGCCACAACGGGTTAACCACACAGTGCGAAGTGCAAGGACCGGTGGTAAGGATCCCGATGCGAGCCCCGGGCTCCCCATCTGCAGGGGGGTCGCTTCACAGGCGGTGAAGCAGGTCTGCGGGTGTCTCTCTTTCTCCCCTTCTCTGTCTTCCCCTCCTCTCTCCATTTCTCTCTGTCCTATCCAACAATAGCAGTAACAGCAGCAACAACAATGGGGGAAAATGGCCTCCAAGTGCAGGTGTAGTGCAGGCACCGAGCCCCAGCGATAACCCTGGAGGCCAAAAATACACTCCAGCAACTACTGATGAAAGAAGGTGAATGGGAGAAGGGGGAGGATGTTGGCATGGCAGTTTTTTATGCTACTCCGGACTTTGTCCCAGCTTGAAACGTTCCAAAATAAAGTCTGAAAAAAAGGTTGTGACACTCAAACAAAACAGCAAGTCTGGAGTCTGGGCTTCTTACTCTTTTAAAGATTGACTCAGTGGTGAGAGTGCTTGCAAGTCTGACGTGGTAGTCACTGTGCTACCCCACAGACAGCCACGTTAACAGAGTCTAAATGAAGACAGAAGACTGGGTAGAAATGAAACAAGGGCCAAAATATGAGCGACCACCCCGCACGGTGATAGGGAGGAACGTTTCCACTGACTGTTACTTATCACAAGCAAATTGCTTTTTCTTTTTAATTCAAACTTGCATGTACAGAATTAGCTGGGGGGGGGGGGGACACTTGTATGAGGAGGGAGGTCAATTCAGCTCTACGAAGAAAGGAAGTTTGACAGATGCCCCTGGGCAGGAGGCAGCGGGAGCAGCCCTGCCTGCCACTTGAGAAGCAGGGACCAGCTGCCTTCTGACTGTCTCCTACAGACACAAAGCAGCCGTGGGTGGACCCAGCAGAGCAGAGCCTGGGGCCCAGCACACGCTACAGGGGAAAGCCCGGGGCCCCACCTGCAGGGGGGAAGTGAGCAGGGCTGCAGGTGTCTCTCTCGTCCTCTCTATCTCCCTCTCAACTGCTCTCTGTCCTGTAAACAAAAGGAAAGGAAAGGTTCCACTCATGACCACAGAATGTGAGCTCAAACCTACACAGGCTCCTGTGCCGAATATGGGCCCAGATCAAATCGATGGGGTTTACAGTTAACAATATTCATACACTTTCCCCATATTTGGAGGCTACTCTCTTCCTGATCCAGCTTTTCAGTCCTTTTCCCAGATGATGACCACATCATCTCCCCAGACAATAACTTGAGTCCACCTGCCTATCAGATGTCAGGCTCAGGCGAAAATTAGTAAAGCCATGGGCCCTTTGGAATAGACCTAAAATAGACCTAGTAGCTATTTCCAAAATGGAGACCACAAATCTTCATCTGCAATATTCTTTCCTTTAGGTTCATGATCAGTCAACAATTTGTTCAGCTTTATATCTTTTTTAAATATTTATTTATTTATTTTCTCTTTTATTGCCCTTGTCATTTTATTGTTGTAGTTATTATTGTTGTATGATAAATTCTTAAATATCTGATGGGTAGGGATGCTGGAAGACAGGTCCCTGGGTGGTGTGCCTGCCTAACCATGCAGGAAGGTCTGGGTTTGAGCCCACCAACACAGAGAGACACCACCTAGCACCAGGGGAAGTCACACAGACAGTGGAGGAGTGTTGTAGTGTTTCCTCCTCTCCTTCTGAGGAAAAAATGGCCCTGCAAGCAGCACACATGATAGAATAAATAATCAGAGTCTGGTGCATCCCATCAGTAGTGAGTGGTGGGGAACTATGCCTGCCTTCTCCCCAGACTGCTCCAGTGACGTGTGGTCTTGGCAGAGTGGTCTTGGCAGGGTCTGGGATGCCCACCGCCCTCGCCCACAGGCAGGCCCTGGCCGTCCTCCTGCCACCCTTTTCCTGCGTCCAGTCCCACTTTCTCAGCAGGGACAGCTGTCTCTGGCCAGCAGCCCCAGCAGCCCCAGGTTCAAACTCCAGCACCACCATCAATCAGAGTTGAGCAATGCTCTGGTAAAAAAAAAAAATTAAAAAGGGTCGGGCGGTAGCGCAGCGGGTTAAGTACACGTGGTTCAAAGCACAAGAACAGGCTAAGGACCCCGGCTCCCCACCTGCAGGGAGAGTTGCTTCACAGGCGGTGAAGCAGGTCTGCAGGTGTCTGTCTTTCTCTCCCCCTGTCTTCCCCTCCTCTCTCCATTTCTCTCTGTCCTATCCAACGATGACAACAATAACTACAACAATAAAACAACAAGGGCAACAAAAGAGAATAAATATTAAAAAAAATTTTTTAAAGGGGCTGGGGAGAGACAGCATAATGGTTATGAAAAAGAATCTCTTGCCTGAGGCTCTGGAATCCCAGGTTCAATCCTCAATACCACCATAAGCCAGAGCTGAGCAGTGCTCTGGTCTTTCTCTCTGTATCTCTCTCATTAAAACAAATTTTAAAAAACGGAGTCAGGCGATAGCGTAGCAGGTTAAGCACAGGTGGCACAAAGCACAAGGACCGGCATAAGGGTCCCGGTTCGAGCCCCCCCGGCTCCCCACCTGCAGGGGATTCGCTTCACAGGCGGTGAAGCAGGTCTGCAGGGGTCTGTCTTTCTCTCCCCCTCCTCTCTCCATTTCTGTCCTATCCAATAATGACAACATCAATAACAACAACAATAACTGTAACAACAAAACAACAAAGGCAACAAAAGGGAATATTTTAAAAAATAAATTTAAAAAAATTTTTAAAGTAAGAAAAATTTACTTATTTATTGTTTTACTAGGGGAAACGATGGTTTACAAATGTTTCTCTCGTGCCTGAGCTCCATACTTGCCATCAGGGCACCTCACTGGGGGTCCCCTGTGCCTGTCCCCACTCTGCCACAATGGCCGCACCTTTGGGCTTTGTCTTCCGGGTGGTGTGTTGCAGCCGTAGCCCAGCAGCCAGTAGCTTCATGCGGAGATGAGTCAGCAGATAATTTAAAATGAGGGGGTTGGGCGGTGGCGCAGCGGGTTAAGCACACGTGGCGCAAAGCTCAAGGACCGGTGTCAGGATCCCGGTTCGAGCCCCCGGCTCCCCACCTGCAGGGGAGTCACTTCACAGGCAGTGAAGCAGGTCTGCAGGTGTCTGTCTGTCTCTCCCCCTCTCTGTCTTCCCTCCTCTCTCCATTTCTCTCTGTCCTATCCAACAACAACAACAAGGGCAACAAAAATGGGGACAAAATGTCCTCCAGGAGCGGTGGATTTGTAGTGCAGACACTGAGCCCCAGAGATAACCCTGCAGGCAAAAACAAAAACAAAAACACGGAGACCACAGACCCCAGGCTTGGTCCCCTGCCCAAGATGCCGTGAATCAGGGGCCTCGTCACTGAGTGTGAACACCATACTGCAGACGTTGTGCCGAGGACACTGGGCTTTTTTTTTTGCATCCTTTTCGCCCCCACCCCACCCCACCCCAACACTAGTAGGAGCTGTGAAGTCGCTGCCAAAACTCACACGTGCCGAGGGCAGACAAGGCACAGAAACCTTGTCACCGCCACACACCGACGTTGACTGGGGAGAGTCGAGAGATGCGGAGACTGAAGGCTGGTGATGTGCCGGAGACGTGGCGACCCTGGGTCAGCGCCGGCCCTGGGCTGCGAGAGGCCTCCCCGAATGCCAGGCTGACATCTGCTCCAAAGCCAGACACTGCAGCGAGACACAGCCATGAAGGTCGGGGCCAGCAGGGCAGCTCACCTGCACAGAGCACCTGCTCAACCCCTGTGAGCCTCACAGCACTGGAGGAGGCTCTGCAGTCCCCCCTGCCCCCATCTGAAAAAGTCTGCAGCAGTGAAGCTCCGGTGACGAGCAAAACATTGAAATAAGTAAAGACGCCCAAGGACCGGCGTAAGGATCCCGGTTCGAGCCCCCGGCTCCCCACCTGCAGGGGAGTCGCTTCACAGGCGGTGAAGCAGGTCTGCAGGTGTCTGTCTTTCTCTCCCCCTCTCTGTCTTCCCCTCCTCTCTCCATTTCTCTCTGTCCTATCCAACAATGACAACATCAATAACAATAAAACAACAAAGGCAACAAAAGGGAAAATAAATAAGTAAATATAAAAAAGTAAAGACAAACACAAATGGTCCGATTTTTTTGCTTTCTTTTTTAAATGAAGAAATAGTTGTTTTTTTTTTTTTCTCTTCTGCTTCCATTCTTGGGGGCTCGGTGCCAGAACTAGGAATCCACTGCTCTTGTTGGCCATTTTTTTTTTCCTCCATTGCTGGGCTCGGTGCCTGCACCATGAATCCACCGCTCCTGGAGGCCATTTTCCCCCCTTTTTGTTGCCCTAGTTGTTGCAGCTTCGTTGCAGTTATTATTGCCATTGTTGACGTTGCTTTGTTGTTGGATAGGACAGAGAGAAATGGAGAGAGAAGGGGAAGACAGAGAGAGAGGGGAGAGAAAGATAGACACCTGCAGACCTGCTTCACCGCCCGTGAAGCGACTCCCCTGCAGGTGGGGAGCTGGGGGCTCGAACCGGGATCCTTACGCCGGTCCCTGTGCTTTGCGCCACGTGCGCTTAACCCACTGCGCCACCGCCCGACCCCCATTTTTTTTAAATTTTATTCAGTAGGGCAGATAGAAATTGAGAGAGGGTGAGGAAATAGAGAGGGAGAGAGACACCTGCATACCTACACTTGCCAGTGAAGTGTCCCACTGCAGGTGGGCAGCGGGGCTCAAACCCAGGCCCTTCTGCACAGGAGTATGTGTGTCCGACTAAGCGCACCACCGCCTGGCCCGTGTTTGCTTTGTTTGTGTGTTACACCCAATTTTCGCCTCTCTTGCTGTTTCCATTTCCTCTCTTGTGATCCCCAAGGTTACAGGAGGTATGTGAAATTAGTTAACTAGACAACACACTGCTAAACAAAAAAAAAAATAAAAAGAGCAAATTTACTCGAGTGGAGTCAAAGTCTGGTAATCAAAGTCTGGAGTCAAAGTCCAGGGTCATTGCTGGGCTCAGTGTTGGCGCTACACACCTGCTCCTGGCCTCAGGGTCATTGCCGGGCTCAGTGTGTCACTCAGTCACTCTCACTGTCACTCACACTGTCACTCAGTCACTCACTGTCACTCAGTCACACACTCAGTCATTCACATTACACTGTCACTCACTCAGTCACTGTCACTCAGTCACACACTCACACTACAGTCACTCACTGTTACTCAGTCACACTCACACACACTCTATACTGTCACACAGTCACTTACTGTCACTCAGTCACTCACACACACTCTCAGTCACTCACACTACACTGTCACACTGTCACTCAGTCACACTCAGTCACTCACAAACTCTCAGTCACTGACACTACACTCTCACAGTCACACTCACAGTCACTGCCACTCAGTCACAGTCACACACTCTCAGTCACTCACACTACACTGTCACTCAGTCACACTCACACAGTCACTCACACTACACTGTCACTCAGCCAGTCATACTACACTGTCACTCAGTCACACTCAGTCACTCAGTCACACTCACTCACACTACACTGTCACGTCACTCAGTCACACACTGTCACACTACACTGTCACTCACACTGTCACTCAGTCACTGTCAGTCACACTGTCACTCAGTCACTGTCAGTCACACTCACACATACACTCACTCTCAGTCACTCACAGTCACTCAGTCACACACACACTCAGTCACACCCACAGTCACTCAGTCACACTCACTCAGTCTCACACTGTCACTCAGTCACACTGTCAACTCAGTCACACTCACACTCTCAGTCACTCACACTGTCACTCAGTCACACTCTCAGTCACTCACACTGTCACTCAGTCACACTCACTCTCAGTCTCACTGTTACCCAGTCACACTCACACTCACTCTCAGTCACACACACTCTCAGTCACTCACGCTGTCACTCAGTCACACTCACTGTCACTCAGTCTCACACTGTCACTCAGTCACACACACACACTCACTCTCACACTGTCACCCAGTCACACTCACACTCAGTCACTCACACAGTCACTCAGTCACACTCACACTCAGTCACTCACACTGTCACTCAGTCACACTCTCAGTTACTCACACTGTCACTCAGTCACACTCACTCTCAGTTACTCACACTGTCACTCAGTCACACTCACACACTCTCAGTCACTCACACTGTCACTCAGTCACACTCACTCTCAGTCTCACACTGTCACTCAGTCACACTCAGTCTCACACTGTCACCCAGTCATACTCACACACTCTGTCACTCACACTGTCACCCAGTCACACTCACACTCAGTCACTCACACTGTCACTCAGTCACACTCACTCTCAGTCACTCACAATGTCACCCAGTCACACTCACACACTCTCAGTCACTCACGCCGTCACCCAGTCACACTCACACTCACTGTCTCACACTGTCACCCAGTCATACTCTCAGTCACTAACACTGTCACCCAGTCACACTCACACTCAGTCTCACACTGTCACCCAGTCACACTCACACTCACTCTCAGTCACTCACGCCATCACTCAGTCACACTCACACTCACTCTGTCACACACTGTCACCCAGTCATACTCTCAGTCACTCACACTGTCACCCAGTCACACTCACACACTCTCAGTCACTCACACTGTCACCCAGTCACACTCACACTCACTCTCAGTCTCACACTGTCACCCAGTCACACTCACACACTCTCAGTCACTCACACTGTCACCCAGTCACACTCACACTCACTCTCACACTGTCACCCAGTCACACACACACACTCTCAGTCACTCACACTGTCACCCAGTCACACTCACACACTCTCAGTCACTCACGCCGTCACTCAGTCACACTCACTCTGTCTCACACTGTCACCCAGTCATACTCACTCTCAGTCACTCACACTGTCACCCAGTCACACTCACACTCTCAGTCACTCAGTCACACTCACACTCACTCTCAGTCACTCACAATGTCACCCAGTCACACTCACACTCACTCTGTCTCACACTGTCACTCAGTCACACTCTCAGTCACTCACAATGTCACTCAGTCACACTCACACACTCTCAGTCACTCACACTGTCACCCAGTCACACTCACACTCACTCTCACGCTGTCACCCAGTCACACGCACTGTCACTCAGTCTCACGCTGTCACCCAGTCACACTCACTCACTGTCACTCAGTCTCACGCTGTCACCCAGTCACACGCACTCACTGTCACTCAGTCTCACGCTGTCACCCAGTCACACGCACTCACTGTCACTCAGTCTCACGCTGTCACCCAGTCACACTCACTCACTGTCACTCAGTCTCACGCTGTCACCCAGTCACAAGCACTCACTGTCACTCAGTCTCACGCTGTCACCCAGTCACACGCACTCACTGTCACTTAGTCTCACGCTGTCACCCAGTCACACGCACTCACTGTCACTCAGTCTCACGCTGTCACCCAGTCACACGCACTCACTGTCACTCAGTCTCACGCTGTCACCCAGTCACACGCACTCACTGTCACTCAGTCTCACGCTGTCACCCAGTCACACTCACTGTCACTCAGTCTCACGCTGTCACCCAGTCACACGCACTCACTGTCACTCAGTCTCACGCTGTCACCCAGTCACACTCACTCACTGTCACTCAGTCTCACGCTGTCACCCAGTCACACTCACTCACTGTCACTCAGTCTCACACTGTCACCCAGTCACACTCACTGTCACTCAGTCTCACTCACTGTCACTCAGTCTCACGCTGTCACCCAGTCACACGCACTCACTGTCACTCAGTCTCACGCTGTCACCCAGTCACACTCACTCACTGTCACTCAGTCTCACGCTGTCACCCAGTCACACTCACTCACTGTCACTCAGTCTCACGCTGTCACCCAGTCACACGCACTCACTGTCACTCAGTCTCACGCTGTCACCCAGTCACACGCACTCACTGTCACTCAGTCTCACGCTGTCACCCAGTCACACGCACTCACTGTCACTCAGTCTCACGCTGTCACCCAGTCACACGCACTCACTGTCACTCAGTCTCACGCTGTCACCCAGTCACACGCACTCACTGTCACTCAGTCTCACAGTGCCTTTCTCTTCGCTCTTGCCAAGTGGAGACGGGCCTGGTATCTGAGCCCGTGGCTGGACAGCAGCAGGTGCAGAGCAGAACCAGGAGGGGCGACCCGGCACCTGCTTCCCTCTCGGACGAGTCACGCGTGGTCCCGATACTAAAGACAGTGGGTGGGCAGAGTCCCGGGTTCGATCCCCTGCACCACCGCCAGCCAGAGCCCAGCAGGGCTCCGGGGAGAACAGAATGACCATTTCATGAGGAGACGCTCGACTCCCTTCATCTTGGGGTTTGGAAGCAGGACCGTGAGTCCAACGTCTGGCCACACGGAGCGGCTGGGGCGGGCGGGAGGCGGCGCGGCCCCCACCTCGAGTTCCACCTCGAACTCCACCTGGAGCCCCACCTCGCGCCCCCCTCGAGCCCCCCTCGCGCCCCACCTCGCGCCCCCTCGCGCCCCCCTCGCGCCCCCTCGCGCCCCCCTCGCGCCCCCTCGCGCCCCCTCGCGCCCCCCTCGCGCCCCCCTCGCGCCCCCCTCGCGCCCCCCTCGCGCCCCCTCGCGCCCCCCTCGCGCCCCCCTCGCGCCCCCCTCGCGCCCCCCTCGCGCCCCCCTCGCGCCCCCTCGCGCCCCCTCGCGCCCCCCTCGCGCCCCCCTCGCGCCCCCCTCGCGCCCCCTCGCGCCCCCCTCGCGCCCCCCTCGCGCCCCCTCGCGCCCCCCTCGCGCCCCCCTCGCGCCCCCTCGCGCCCCCCTCGCGCCCCCCTCGCGCCCCCTCGCGCCCCCTCGCGCCCCCCTCGCGCCCCCCTCGCGCCCCCCTCGCGCCCCATCTTCTCCGGATGGCGGGCGGCCGTCCAGGAATCGCCATACAGGGCGCGCGAGCCCCGCCGCCCCCCGCCGCCCCCGGCCTCCGCGCGGACAAAGCAGCGTCCCGGCCCGCACCCATCCCCCATCCCCGGGTCACCCCGCCGGGGCGGTGCGGGGGCTCGCGTGCGGGAGCGGGAGCGGGAGCGGGAGCGGGCGGCCGAGCGGGAGCGGGAGCGCGGGGAAGGACGGGCCGGGGTCCTCGGGCCCCCAGAGCAGCGGCGCCCTGCGGCCGATCGGGACCCCGCTCCCCGCCGCGGAACTGCGCGGCCCCGGACACCTGCAGGAGCGGAGCGGGGCGGGGCGGGGCGGGGCGGGCGCGGGGGCGGGGGCGGGCGCCCACCTACCTGCGGGCGCGGCTGGCGGGGGCGGCGGGCGGCGGACGGCGGCGGCCTGGGCTGCGCGGCTTCCCTGAGCCCTGCGGAGGCCCCGGCACAGCGCCCCCGGCGGCGGGAGGACCGGCGAGCGGACCGGCACAGCGCCCCTGGCGGCGGGAGGACCGCGGCACGGCGAGCGGACCCGGCACAGCGCCCCCGGCGGCGGGAGGACCGGCGAGCGGACCGGCACAGCGCCCCTGGCGGCGGGAGGACCGCGGCACGGCGAGCGGACCCGGCACAGCGCCCCCGGCGGCGGGAGGACCGGCGAGCGGACCGGCACAGCGCCCCTGGCGGCGGGAGGACCGCGGCACGGCGAGCGGACCCGGCACAGCGCCCCCGGCGGCGGGAGGACCGGCGAGCGGACCGGCACAGCGCCCCTGGCGGCGGGAGGACCGCGGCACGGTGATCTGGCCCGGCACAGCGCCCCTGGCGGCGGGAGGACCGGCAAGCGGACCCGGCACAGCGCCCCTGGTGGCGGGAGAACCGTGACACGGCGAGCGGACCCGGCACAGCGCCCCCGGCGGCGGGAGGACCGGCGAGCGGACCGGCACAGCGCCCCTGGCGGCGGGAGGACCGCGGCACGGTGATCTGGCCCGGCACAGCGCCCCTGGCGGCGGGAGGACCGGCAAGCGGACCCGGCACAGCGCCCCTGGTGGCGGGAGAACCGTGACACGGCGAGCGGACCCGGCACAGCGCCCCCGGCGGCGGGAGGACCGGCGAGCGGACCGGCACAGCGCCCCTGGCGGCGGGAGGACCGCGGCACGGTGATCTGGCCCGGCACAGCGCCCCTGGCGGCGGGAGGACCGGCAAGCGGACCCGGCACAGCGCCCCTGGTGGCGGGAGAACCGTGACACGGCGAGCGGACCCGGCACAGCGCCCCTGGCGGCGGGAGGACCGCGGCACGGTGATCTGGCCTGGCACAGCGCCCCCGGCGGCAGGAGGACCGGCGAGCGGACCGGCACAGCGCCCCCAGCGGCGGGAGGACCGCGGCACGGTGATTTTGTAAAATATTTTGTTTATTGGACAGAGACAGAGAGAAATCGAGAGGGAGGAGGAGGCAGAGAGGGAGGGAGAGAGACACCCGCAGCCCTGCCTCGCCACCCATGAAGCTCCCCCTGCAGGCGGGCACCAGGGGCTTGAACCCGGGTCCTGTGCGCTGCCATGTGTGCGGTTAACCAGGTGCAGCGCCGCCTGGCCCCATTTACGTGTGCATTTATACGAGACGGCTGGGTGGCTTTTGGCAGAGACCCTGACGCCTCTCTCCCTGGACGGACAGACAGACAGCCGGCGGCCGGGCTCTGAGAGCTGCCTGGTGAGGCCGCAGAGGGCGGGACTGGAGCTGATCTGCTATGGCCACTGGACCAGGGCCTGGAAACGTAAACACAGGTATGGTGTGTACATGAGCTCGCAAAGCCATTTCATAAGGACGCTGCACATTTTAGGCAAATACACTGTGAGTGTCCCCACACACACATTTTTTTTTTTTTGCCTCCAAGGTTATCGCTTGGGCTCAGTGCCTACACTACGAATCCACTGCTCTGGAGGATATTTTTCCCATTTTGTTGCCCTTGTTGTGGTTATTATTATTGCCATTGTTGCTGTTGTTGGACAGGACAGACAGAAATGGAGAGAGGAGGGGAAGACAGAGAGGGGGAGAGAAAGACAGACACCTGCAGACCTGCTTCACCGCCTGGGAAGCGACTCCCCTGCAGGTGGGGAGCCGGGGCTCGAACCGGGATCCTTATGCCGGTCCTTGTGCTTTGCGCCACGTGTGCTTAACCTGCTGCACCACCAACCGACTCCAATTTTTTTTTTCCATTTTTCCATTCTTCTTTTTTTTCTTTTCTTTCTTTCTTTCTTTCTTTTTTTTGCCACCACGGTTACGATTGGGACTTAACATCTGCCACTACAAATCCACCATTTTTCCTTTCCTTCTCTTCTCTTCTCTTAACAGGACAGAGAGAAATTGAGATAGGAGATAGAGACTGCAAAGCACAAGGACCGGCATAAGGATCCCGGTTCGAGCCCCGGCTCCCCACCTGCAGGGGAGTCGCTTCACAGGTGGTGAAGCAGGTCTGCAGGTGTCTGTCTTTCTCTCCTCCTCTCTGTCTTCCCCTCCTCTCTCCATTTCTCTCTGTCCTAGCCAACAACAACAGCATCAATAATAATTACTACAACAATAAAACAGCAAGGGCAACAAAAGGGAATCAATAAATAAAATAAATACTAAAAAAAAAAAAAAGGAGATAGGGACCGTGGGGCCCGGCATGGATGGCCGTGGAGCCTGGTGGGCAGAGCATTGGGGCCTGCAGACACCCAGCAGCCTAGCTCTGAGCTCAGGAAGGTGAGGCAGGAGGTCCAGCTCCCTGTTTGGCCCAGATGCTGGGGGTGGAGTGGGGTGGCAGGCAGAGGTGAGGGGGCACCGGGGGGTTGAACAGGGGTCAGGAGGCACCAGGGGACTGGACTGGGGTGACAGGGCATCAGGGGGGCTGGACAGGGGTGAGGGGGCACGGGGGAGGGGTGGACAGGGGTGGCAGGGCACAGGGCCTGGACAGGGGTGACAGGGCACCAGGGGGGCTGGACAGGGGTGACAGGGCACCAGGGGGGCTGGACAGGGGTGAGGGGGCACCAGGGGGCTGGACAGGGGTGACAGGGCACGGGGGGCTGGACGGGTTGAGAGGGCACGGGGGCTAGACAGGGGTGGCAGGGCACGGGCGGGGGGGGGGGGGGGCTGGACAGAGATGCCATCCTGCCTTGGCTTCACACCCTGGGCAGCCCTGCCACCTAGTGGCCATGGTAGGGACTGCATGCCAGCACCCAAGACTGGCGGCCACCTGGACCCAGCAGTCTGCACTGCCCATGGAGCCCCGGCCAGGCCCTCCCTCCACCCAGTGGAGCAAGGACCCCGCCCCTGCCGGAGAGCCCCGTGTGGGTGCCGGGCATCTGCAGCCCAGCTCTGAGCCCCCACCCTGAGTACCCCAGCACCCTTTGCCAGCCCCTCACGCTCTCTGTGGGGGTCACGCCCAGGGTGGGGCTGCTGGGGGACAGACTGAGTAGGGGAGTCACTGTGTGGCCCCAGCTGGAGGACGAGGGGGCTCCCACCACAGAACTGGGAGTGTCTTGGGGACAGGTGTGGGGGCACGGCCAGGGTGGTCCGAACGGGCAGCGCAGGCACAGGCCAGCACTCCCGTGTGGGGTGCACGGCCCAGCAGGCAGTCGGAGCCCATGGGGACCCCAATGTCCACCCCACCACCCACCCCTGCACACCACCCAGCAGACGCCTCTTGTCCCCAGCAGGCCCTGCTCCCTGGGGTGGGGCTGCACCCTGAGACTTCTAGAACCTTCCAAGGAGGGACATCTACTGTGGGTGCTTGTATTCCATGGGAGTCATGGGGGTGGGGGTACCCGACACAGGTACACAGGTGCTCGAACCCGGGGCCTCTCCTGGGTGGACCCTGGGGACTCAGGGCTGGAGAGGGATGGTGGTCGCAGGGGACTAAGACCATGGAGGGCTGTCATCTGCGTGGAGGGGAGCACACTTAGATTTGGAGTTGAGGGGCCTAGGGTGACAGAGGGGCCCCATTCTGGAAGCCTCTGCATGGACGCCCCTGGCGCAGCCGCCCAGGGGAGGCCGTGGGTAGCAGGAGGACGCTCGAGTGGGCACTTGCCATGGGGGACACTCAGGGTCCTGCCCAAGGGGTGCACTCAGGGTGGGGCCTGCCATGGGAGGCGCTGGGGGCAGCCACTGGCAGTGGGGGACACTCAGGAGGGTGCCCTGCCCAGGGGGACACTCAGAGGGAGGTCCTGCCATGGGGGACACTCTAGGGCCCCTGTCCCACCCATGGGCCCAGCACCCAGGACGGCCGCCAGGGCTCTGGGCCTCCACCGCTTGCCGTGGCTGGTGATTCCCAGACGGGGCCACGGCACCGAGCACCCCTCGTGCGGCGACACCCCCAAGCTGGCACGCGGGCCCTCAGGCAGCGCCCAGTGCGAGCCCCACCCGGGAGCCGGGCCCTCGTGATCTGTCCCGCAGAGCTGGTGTCATGGCTCTGCACATGGACTCTGAGGCAGACAGAGCTTCAGGTTCAGGGCCGTGAACCACTGGCTTCTGGTGAGGACAGGCTTTGGAATACAAGGATGGATGGATTGATTATGCAATGATTTCTTAGATGCGAAAGGCACAGGCAACAACAGAGGAGACAGAAACAGCTTCACCAAAATCAAGGACTCTGGGAGGGCAAGGGAGGTCTGGGCAGAGAGGCCTTGCATTGTAAGGCCCAGCACCACACTGGCAGAGTCCAGGTGCCTGGAGCAGCTCCTATGCTGTGCTGTCTCTGGGTCTCTCTATCTGAATGGGAAAATGGCCGGGGGCAGTGAAGTCACGGGAGCGTGAGGCCCTCGGCTCTGAAAATGAACAGTAGATGAACCAGCACGACCAACAGGCTGCAAAGGCAGCCACAGGGGTGGGAGATAGCTCACCTGGCAGAGTGCACACCTTGCAGGCGAGACTCTGGATGGGGAGTCATGCTGTGGGCTCTCTTCCCTCCACCAAGAAATGAAAAGCAGGGTGTGGGGCGGCGGCTCAGTGCTGGGGTCACACATGCAGGAAGCCCAGGATGACTTCCGGGCTCTGCGTTAAAAACAAAAGCGGGGTGGGGGTGTAGCATCATGGTTATGCAAAGAGACTCTCATGTCTGAGGCTCTCAAGTCCCAGGTTCAATCCCCCACACCGCCATAAGCCAGAGCTGAGCAGTGTCCTGGTAACAACAAAAGGAAACAGAGAACACTCCTGCCTAAGGGGCCCAGGGCCCAGGCAGCACCAGCTGACCCCCAGCGCCTCCATCGGCCAGAGCTGAGCAGGGCAGTGGGGATAAATGAACAAACAACGTGTGTGTCTGACAAGGGGCTGGGCAGTGGTGCAGCTGCTTAAGCACACACAAGGACCCGGGTTCAAGCCCCTCGCCCACCTGCGGGTGGGAGACTTCCTGAGCAGGGAAGCAGGGCTGCAGGTGTCTCTTTCTCCCCTGCCCTCTGAACTTCTCTCTGTCTTATCAATGAACACAATTTAGGTGACCAGGCAACGGCACATACATTAAGTGCACATGTCACCACGTGCAAGGACCCAGGTTCGAGCCCCCACTCCCCACCTGCAGGGGGTGCACTTGATGAGTGGTGAAGCAGGGCTGCAGGTGTCTCTCTCTGTATCTCCTCTCCCCCAATTCTCTCTGTCCTGCAAAATAAAAATAATAATAATAAAATAAAATGTAAAGTGACTCTCATGCCTGAGGCTCCAAAGACCCAGGTTCAAGCCCCCTCACCATTATCAGCCAGAGCTCAGCAGTGCTCTGGTTAAATGAATAATAATAATAAATTTAAATAATGCTTAGGAAATAATAATGTTATTATTGTATCAAACAACAATAAGGAATATTGGGGCCGGGGAGACAGCACAGAGGTTTTGCAAACAGACTGGCCTATCCCCAGGCAGCTTTACCATGCTGAGGGCTCGGGGCTTGGGCCTGTAGCTGACGGAGGCCCAGGGCTCGCACTCGGGGCTCAGGCCTGCAGGTCCTGCGCAACAAAAGGGAAAATAAATAAAATTAAAAAAAAAAAAAAAATGGTGGTCTTGGGCCGGTGAGACAGAGCTGAGCCGGCCCCTCTGCAACCCCAGCTGGGGCTTCCGTGCCGCCCTCAAACCCGCCTCAAACCCGCCGACATGGGACAGGGCGAGGTGTCCCATGGAGGGGCCCGTGGGTGAGGGAGACGTGAAGCAGCGCCCTGAAGACCATTTCCTCAATCTAGAGGTGAAAGCATGCAGACATCTTAAAAAAGAAGAGCAGAGAGACGCTGGGCGTTGCAGGCAGCCAGCAGGAAGCCTGCCCGCACCGCCAGGACAGTTGCGCGGCTCCCTCACTGCTGAGGCAGCGCCTGGGGGCAGCACCCAGCGGGCAGAGCCAGAGCCTGGGTCCTCCTGGCGTGTTTCACCCCCGACCCGATACACAGGTTCACCCACGGCAGGGGAGGCAGCAAGCTGCAAACCCGAGTCCCGATCTGAACTGGGGGGCTGGGAGGCCGGCCACGGTGCGGAGACATAAGCCAGGCTCCGGTCCTGGACTCAGCCACCACCCAGAGGGGTCACGCTGGACCCCACCCTCAGTCCCCAGGAGTCACAGACATGGACGAGGAAGAGGGGAGAAAGAGGGAGAAAGGCAGAGGAGGGGGAGAGAGAGAAAGGGAGAGGGAGGAAGGGGAGAGGGAGGAAGGGGAGAAGGAGGAAGGGGAGAGGGAGGAAGGGAGAGGGAGAAAGGGGGAGAAAGGCAGAGGAGGGGAGAGGGAGGAAGGGGAGAGGGAGAAAGGGAGAGGGAGAAAGGGAGAGGGAGGAAGGGAGAGGGAGGAAGGGGAGAGGGAGGAAGGGAGAGGGAGAAAGGGAGAGGGAGAAAGGGAGAGGGAGAAAGGGAGAGGGAGAAAGGGGGAGAAAGGCAGAGGAGGGGGAGAGAGAAAAAGGGAGAGGGAGGAAGGGGAGAGGGAGGAAGGGGAGAGGGAGGAAGGGAGAGGGAGAAAGGGGGAGAAAGGCAGAGGAGGGGAGAGGGAGGAAGGGGAGAGGGAGGAAGGGGAGAGGGAGGGAGGGGAGAGGGAGGGAGGGGAGAGGGAGGAAGGGGAGAGGGAGAAAGGGAGAGGGAGAAAGGCAGAGGAGGGGTGAGGGAGGGAGGGGAGAGGGAAAAAGGGAGAGGGAGAAAGAGGGAGAAAGGCAGAGGAGGGGAGAGGGAGGAAGGGGAGAGGGAGAAAGGCAGAGGAAGGAAGGGGAGAGGGAGAAAGGGGAGAGGGAGGGAGGCAGAGGGGAAGAAGGGAGAGGGAGGCAGAGGGGAGGAAGGGAGAAAGAGAGGGGAGAGGGAGGAAGGGGAGAGGGAGGAAGGCAGAGGGAGGGGAGAAGGAAGGGAGAGGGAGGGAGGCAGAGGGGAGAAAAGCGAGGGAGGTGCAGTCAGAGGTGAGGGGCTCTGCATGGCCCGGCTAGGGAGCACTAGAAAGACGCTGATGCTGAGGAAACAAGCGGCCTCAACAGTGACATGGGGGGGTCTGACCCCTTGGCCATGTGGAGGGGCATCTGAGTGAGCCCCACACTCTGTGGGAGGACCGCTCAGGCACTGAGGCAGCTCCTCAGACCGTGGGGCCGAGCTGTGCCCACTGAGATGAAAAGGAAAGACAAGCCCGCTAGGAGCAGTGGGCTGAGCCCATGGGGCCCTGGTGGGCGCCCCCACTACTCACCCCTGAGGGAAAAAGAAAATGGACGAGGCGGGGGGTAGGGTGGGGGTCACCTCAGAGCCGGGCTCTGTCCCCCAGGACAGTGACAGCATGGGGGCTCTGAGCGGCTGGCCCACAGTGCAGACCTTGAAAGGAAGGGAAAGGCCAGGCGGAGAAGCATCTGGTAGAGCACACATCACCATCCACAAGGACCGGGGTTCGAGCCCCCTGTCCCCACCTACAGGGAGAAACTTCACAAGCGGTGAAGCAGGGCTGCAGGTGTTTCCCCGTCTCCCTCTCTATACTCCCCTCTCCTCTTGATTTCTTTTTTTTAAAAAGATTTTAGTAATGAGAAAGGGGGGAAAGAGAGGTAGAACCAGGCCTCACTCTGGAACATGTGCTTCCGGGGATTGAACTCAGGACCTCATGCTTGAGAGTCCAATGCTTTATCTACTGTGCCACCTCTTGGACCACCCCTCTTGATTTCTCTATCTAATACATAAACTAAAATGTTTAAAAAATGATGCTATAGGGAGTCGGGCGGTAGCTCAACGGGTTAAGTGTAGGTGGTGCAAAGCACAAGGACCGGCGTAAGGATCCGGGTTCGAGCCCCCGGCTCCCCACCTGCAGGGGAGTCGCTTCACAGGCGGTGAAGCAGGTCTGCAGGTGTCTGTCTTTCTCTCCCTCTCTCTGTCTTCCCCTCCTCTCTCCATTTCCCTCTGTCCTATCCAACAACAACAACAATAATAACTACAACAACAAAACAACAAGGGCAACAAAAGGGAATAAATAAATAAAATAAATATCTTAAAAAATGATGCTCTAATGAAAAAGAAAGAAAAGTGAAGAGAAACCTCAAAAGCACATGTTCTGAAGCCAGCTGCAGGGAGCGGGGAGCGGGTGTGATGTCCTGTGAGCAGGAGCTTCAGCTTTCCTCTTTAGTGACAGCGGAGCACCAAGCCTGCAGTTGTGACCTTGTTTGGGTTTCACTTGCTTGATTCCACTGCTCCTGATGGGCTCTCCCTTTCTGCCTCGGAGACACAGGGAGGCAGCACTGCTCTCCAGAGGCTCCCAGGCGTGCACTCCACGGGGAGCTCACCCAGCCACCTCCTGTCCGCTGACACGTTCCTTTTGTTTTTCTTCCCAGAGCCCTGTTCAGCTCTGGCTAATGGTGGTGCGGGGGATTGAACCTGGGACTTTGGAGCCTCAGGCATGAGCCTCTTTGCAGAACCATTGTGCTATCTACCCAACCCTGCCCCCTGTCTATATGCACCGCCTGGGATGGAACCCAGGGCTTTCAGCATGCAAGGTGGGGGGGGGGGGGGTGTCTGCTACAGTAGGCGGGGCCAGGTGCAGTGGGTGGGGACTGGAACCATAGGCGAGGCCAGGTGCAGTGGGTGGGGACTGGAGCCATAGGCGGAGCACCCTGTGGTGGGCAGGGACTGGAGCCATAGGCGGAGCATGTTGTGGTGGGCGGGGACTGGAGCCACAGGCGGAGCCAGGTGCAGTGGGCGGGGACTGGAGCCACAGGCGGAGCATGTTGCAGTGGGCGGGGACTGGAGCCATAGGCGGAGCATGTTGCAGTGGGCGGAGACTGGAGCCATAGGCGGAGCATGTTGCAGTGGGCGGAGACTGGAGCCATAGGCGGAGCCAGGTGCAGTGGGCGGGGACTGGAGCCATAGGCGGAGCGTGTTGCGGTGGGCGGGGACTGGAGCCATAGGCGGAGCGTGTCGCAGTGGGCGGGGACTGGAGCCATAGGCGGAGCGTGTCGCAGTGGGCGGAGACTGGAGCCATAGGCGGAGCATGTTGTGGTAGGCGGGGACTGGAGCCATAGGCGGAGCGTGTCGCAGTGGGCGGGGACTGGAGCCATAGGCGGAGCATGTTGCGGTGGGCGGGGCCAGGAAGTATAGTGGGCGGGGCCAGGGGCGCGGAGCAGAATCAAGCACCAGTAGCAGGGCCAGGGAAGCACTGTGGGTCCGGTGCACAATGGCCCCCACCCACCCCCCAGTCCGCCATCCACGGCCAAGGCAGATGCTGGCACGAAGGGACGCTGAAGCTGGGGTCAAAGACCAGGCCGGCTGACCTTGGGGAGGGGACCTGACCTTGTCACATGAGCCCTGGGCTGGGCAGGGGCCTCAGTGGAGCAGCTCGGACCTGCAGGACTGGGCCGCCCAGGTCTGGCCCTGGCACTGTGTCTGTGCAGCCAAGAGGTCCTCTGGTCTCCCCGCCTCGCGTGAAAATGAAGTCGGGGGCAGGAGAGATGGACAGGGGTCTGCAGAACACCTGAGGCTCGGAGGCCCCAGGTTCCATCCCAGCAGCAGCCGCAGCCAGAGTTGAGCAGGGCCGGGCACGACTAGTCACCATCACGGGCCAGGAACCAGCACAGGGGTTCTGCACGCCCCCCAACCCTACTCCAGCGCTCCCGGACACCCTGTCACCCCACCCAGCAGTCAGATCAGCAAGCAGAAACTCCTCACCAACAAATGGGCTGGCAGAGCCAGCCTGCTCCCCGGGCTGCAGGTTCTGTCCCGGGCCCTGGAGGAAGCAGTGCCCTGGCCACCGCCTGAAACCCGCAAGGGTCTACGCACTAACCCCCACCCCTCCTGTGGAAGGGTGGTCTCTCCAGGTTCAGGGCTGGGAACAGGGGAGAGGGGCCCTCCTTTTCCACTCACCCAGTGGGAAGGGACGCTTCCTGAAGCTTACGCCTCACTGCTCTTTTTCCTTCTCCAAAGTTTTATTTATTCCCTTTTGTTGTCCTTGATGTTTTATTGTTGTAGTTATTGATGTCGTCATTGTTGGATAGGAGAGAAATGGAGAGAGGAGGGGAAGACAGAGAGGGGGAGAGAAAGACAGACACCTGCAGACCTGCTTCACCACCTGTGAAGCGACTCCCCTGCAGGTGGGGAGCCGGGGCTTTGAACCGGGATCCTCACACCAGTCCTTGTGCTTTGCGCCACATGCGCTTAACCCACTGCACTACCACCTGACTCCCAAAGTTCTTTTTTCCCCCCGCAGCTCCCCCTTTATTTGTTAGAACAGAGAAAATGAGAGGGGAGGAGATAGAGACAGCTGCAGCCCTGCTTCACCACTTGTGATCACTGCACCTGCAGGGAGGAGAGTGGACAGAGGGCAGCGGGGTGCACCTTCATGGGGGCCCAAGCCACTCGTACCCAGGGCCGTGAGGTCTCGCCTGCTCCTTGCCTTCCTCCTGCCCCCCCCCCACACACACTGTCACCTCAGCATGGCACTGACTCAAGGTGCAGACCACGTTTCTCCTCTGCCGTGCCAGGACCTGTCTCAGAGTGAGCTGGCCGCACCCTGGACCTGCATCCTCTCCCAGCGCGCTGCCCAGCTCTGGCCTGAGGAGGTGCGGGGAACGCAGTCACTATTTTACTCAGGACCCTCCTCAGTTCTGGTGCTGAGCCCTTACTATTATTGTTTCATGTGTATCACTCTACCCAGGCTCTGGCTGGTGTTGGTGCTGGGGACGTGTCCCCAGCTGAGCCCCTTTGTCAGAGCTGAGCCTACCCACATCTCTCCCCCATCAGCTGCATGGGCTCCGGAACATTTCAGGTGCACCCAGGCCGTGAGCTCCCGGCGGCCTGCTCACCCAGGCCGGTGTGTCTTCCCTCTGAGGGGGAGGGTGCTAGGAACAGCCCCTCACCCAGAGCCCAGCTGTGCGGGGGGTGCCCCACAGTGCAGCCCACCCAAGGGGTCAGCACAAGCCCTCCCGACAAGACAGCTGTGCCCTCCTGTTTCAGACCCAGAAGGGGGTCTGCTCCCCCCACACACATTCCAGCCTGTGGCCCCAGACGGAGCCAGAGGCTTGGGGGACCGAAGACGCGCCTGCTGCCCTTCTAGGGGGGTCCAAAGGCTGTAGGCGGGTGGGTCAGCAGACACTGCCCGCCTCCTACAGGGCGCGGTGGATGAGGGCAGGCCTTGGCCCTGTCCAGGGAGGTCGGTGCTTTTTGCTTCTTCGCATGTAAAGCAGTTCCAAGAAAAGTGAAGTCACGGCTGATGCCTCTTGCTTTCAGTTCTTAGAAGCGAGTGTATTTCACAAGGGGAGCAGGGCCCACAGGCGGGGGGCCCACTGTGACTTGGCCCCAGATCCCGCCCCCCAGGGAGAGGTATTAACTCCTGAGGCCAGGGGTGCCCGCCGCCACACAGCCCAGCCAGTGTGCTAGTTGGGCCGGGAGCACGGCCAGCACCCTGACTCCAGGTGACTCTTCTGGGGTGGGGGGCAGGGGGTTCAGCGCAGGGTTCCCGCCCCCATGATCTCTTGGGTCCCCTAGGCTCCATCAAGATGGAAAGTTGAAGGAGCTGGGGGACAGCTCAGCTGGTGGGGTGCACACCTGGCACAGGTTCATCTCCCAGGCCACCGCAGGTATGGGGCGGGGGGAGGCAGTGCTGTGGGGCTCTGCTCCCTCTCACCTTCTAAAACAGAACCGGAGGAGTCGCTGAGGGCTGACAGGCCCTGGCAGAAGCCCAGTGACAACCTGGTGGCAGTCACTGTCATGAGGACGGGGTGAGTCAACACAGGCTCTACGCCCACCCCCGGGAAGGGATCCTTAAACAAAAACAGATTATGGGAAAAAGAAAGCAAAGACCCAAGGGATCTGAATCAGGACTGAACCTGGGTCAACAGGGTGACAGATCTAGGGGCAGGCCGCTGGGTGGCTTAACGGTGCCCGGTGACAAGGGCCACGGACATAGCACCTGGGGGCTCTGGGTGGCGACTTCGACACTTCCCTACAGACCCAAACACTTTTTTTATATATATTTATTCATTCCCTGTTGTTGCCCTTGTTGTTTTATTGTTGGAGTTATTGATGTTGTTGTTGGATAGGATAGAGAGAAATGGAGAGAGGAGAAGACAGAGAGGAGAGACAGACACCTGCAGACCTGCGTCACCGCCTGTGAAGCGACTCCCTGCAGGTGGGGAGCCGGGGGCTCGAACCGGGATCCTTATGCCGGTCCTTGCGCTTTGCGCCACCCGCTGTGCTACCGCCCGACTCCCCAAACATTTTTCAAGAGGCAACTTTCTACGGTAACTGAGGGTTAGCGAGTGGCCCCGCTGTGTCTGGCCCTCCGGCCCCCGTCAGCTGGGAGGTGGTCAAGTGGGCAGAGCGCTGGCCTGGTGGGCGTGAGGTGCTGGACTTGGCTGTCAGCTCTGCTCGAACCCTGGTCCTCCAGAGCCTCAGACAGCCCAGCTAAGTCCTCTTCCCCAAAGGATGGAAGAGCTTGCTGCTCTGCCTACCCAGTGCCCACAGGTGCCCCAGGTGTGAGGTGGTTCTGAGCACCTCGCCCACCCTCAGCCAGCACGAGCGGGCAGGGTCTGCTTGTCTGTTTTTTGCCACCAGGCTTGTTGCTGGGGCTCGGTGCCTGAACAAAGAACCCACCATTCCCGGTGGCCACCCCACTTCCATTTCTTTCGCCTGACAGAGACACTGAGAAGCGAAAGACACCTGCAGCCCTGCCTCCTGCTGGTGGGGACCCAGGGTTTGAACCTAGGTGCTTATGCATGGTGGTGGGGACCCAGGGTTTGAACCTAGGTGCTTATGCATGGTGGTGGGGACCCAGGGGTGAACCGAGGTGCTTATGCATGGTGGTGGGGACCCAGGGTTTGAACCTAGGTGCTTATGCATGGTGGTGGGGACCCAGGGTTTGAACCTAGGTGCTTATGCATGGTGGTGGGGACCCAGGGTTTGAACCTAGGTGCTTATGCATGGCGGTGGGGACCCAGGGTTTGAACCTAGGTGCTTATGCATGGCGGTGGGGACCCAGGGTTTGAACCTAGGTGCTTATGCATGGCGGTGGGGACCCAGGGTTTGAACCTAGGTGCTTATGCATGGCGGTGGGGACCCAGGGTTTGAACCTAGGTGCTTATGCATGGCGGTGGGGACCCAGGGTTTGAACCTAGGTCCTTATGCATGGCGGTGGGGACCCAGGGTTTGAACCTAGGTCCTTATGCATGGCGGTGGGGACCCAGGGTTTGAACCTAGGTCCTTATGCATGGTGGTGGGGACCCAGGGTTTGAACCTAGGTGCTTATGCATGGCGGTGGGGACCCAGGGTTTGAACCTAGGTCCTTATGCATGGTGGTGGGGACCCAGGGTTTGAACCTAGGTGCTTATGCATGGTGGTGGGGACCCAGGGTTTGAACCTAGGTGCTTATGCATGGCGGTGGGGACCCAGGGTTTGAACCTAGGTGCTTATGCATGGCGGTGGGGACCCAGGGTTTGAACCTAGGTGCTTATGCATGGTGGTGGGGACCCAGGGTTTGAACCTAGGTGCTTATGCATGGTGGTGGGGACCCAGGGTTTGAACCTAGGTGCTTATGCATGGTGGTGGGGACCCAGGGTTTGAACCTAGGTGCTTATGCATGGTGGTGGGGACCCAGGGTTTGAACCTAGGTGCTTATGCATGGTGGTGGGGACCCAGGGTTTGAACCTAGGTGCTTATGCATGGTGGTGGGGACCCAGGGTTTGAACCTAGGTGCTTATGCATGGTGGTGGGGACCCAGGGTTTGAACCTAGGTGCTTATGCATGGTGGTGGGGACCCAGGGTTTGAACCTAGGTGCTTATGCATGGCGGTGGGGACCCAGGGTTTGAACCTAGGTCCTTATGCATGGCGGTGGGGACCCAGGGTTTGAACCTAGGTGCTTATGCATGGCGGTGGGGACCCAGGGTTTGAACCTAGGTGCTTATGCATGGCGGTGGGGACCCAGGGTTTGAACCTAGGTGCTTATGCATGGCGGTGGGGACCCAGGGTTTGAACCTAGGTCCTTATGCATGGTGGTGGGGACCCAGGGTTTGAACCTAGGTGCTTATGCATGGCGGTGGGGACCCAGGGTTTGAACCTAGGTGCTTATGCATGGCGGTGGGGACCCAGGGTTTGAACCTAGGTGCTTATGCATGGCGGTGGGGACCCTGGGTTTGAACCTAGGTGCTTATGCATGGTGGTGGGGACCCAGGGTTTGAACCTAGGTGCTTATGCATGGTGGTGGGGACCCAGGGTTTGAACCTAGGTGCTTATGCATGGTGGTGGGGACCCAGGGTTTGAACCTAGGTGCTTATGCATGGTGGTGGGGACCCAGGGTTTGAACCTAGGTCCTTATGCATGGTGGTGGGGACCCAGGGTTTGAACCTAGGTCCTTATGCATGGTGGTGGGGACCCAGGGTTTGAACCTAGGTCCTTATGCATGGTGGTGGGGACCCAGGGTTTGAACCTAGGTGCTTATGCATGGTGGTGGGGACCCAGGGTTTGAACCTAGGTCCTTATGCATGGTGGTGGGGACCCAGGGTTTGAACCTAGGTGCTTATGCATGGCGGTGGGGACCCAGGGTTTGAACCTAGGTGCTTATGCATGGCGGTGGGGACCCAGGGTTTGAACCTAGGTGCTTATGCATGGCGGTGGGGACCCAGGGTTTGAACCTAGGTGCTTATGCATGGCGATGGGGACCCAGGGTTTGAACCTAGGTGCTTATGCATGGCGGTGGGGACCCAGGGTTTGAACCTAGGTGCTTATGCATGGCGGTGGGGACCCAGGGTTTGAACCTAGGTGCTTATGCATGGTGGTGGGGACCCAGGGTTTGAACCTAGGTCCTTATGCATGGTAACATGCGCCTTGAGCTGGACATACCAGTGCCGGCCTTGCACTCATCTATTTCTTCCACCGCAGCACTGCCCAGCTCTGGTTGTGGCGGTGCTGGGGCTGAGCCTGTCTCAGGCCGCCTCTCTGCAGAACCAGCTGCTACAGCCCCAGTCCTGATGGAACTTTACAGGCGACAAACAGGGCGACGGTCGGGTGACCTGCAGGCATCACCCAGCTGTTTAAAGGCACGCGTGTGGCGGGCAGCACAATGGTTCTGCAGACTCTCAGGTCTGAGGCGCCCAGGTCCCAGGTTCAATCCCCACACTCCCATGAGCAGGATCTGCTTGTCTGGTTTTTGCCACCAGGCTTGTTGCTGGGCCTCTGGTAAAGACAGAAGAGCTGAGTGTTGGCAGAAAAGCACCTGGCCAGCTCAGGAGAGAAAACACACTCGCCCCTAAAAGAAAGAAAACGCGGCACAGAACAGGCAACAGACCTGAAGGTGAGCTCCACCCATACTGCCGGCAGGAAGGCCGAGCCCCGTCACTGGGGCAGGAAGCAGGCAGAGGGGTGGGTGGGCTCCCTGTGCAGGCCCCAGGGCAGATGAAGCACTGGGCTCCTGGGCGTGAGGTCCTGAGTTCCATCTCCTGCATCACAGGTACCAGAGGGAGGCCCTGCTCTCTCTTCCATAAATGAGTAGATAAATATGTGAAATAAATGAACATCTTGGGAGTCGGGCAGCAGCACAGCGGGCTAAGCGCACGCGGCGCAAAGCACAAGGACTAAGGATCCTGGTTCGAGCCCCCAGCTCCCCACCTGCAGGGGAGTCGCTTCACAGGTGGTGAAGCAGGTCTGCAGGTGTCTGTCTTTCTCTCCCCCTCTCTCCACTTCTCTCAGTCCTACCTAACGACAACATCAATAACAAATAATAACTACAACAATAAAACAAGGGCAACAAAAGGGAAAATAAGAAAATAAAAACACACTGAACTTTAAAAAGTAAATAAATAAATAGAAAAATAAATAAACAGCTCATAGCGCTCCCTAAGCCCCAGTGAAGGCACTCCTCTGTAAACCAGGGATTGGCAGCTTGACCCTCAGCACCCTGACCCTGGACTTCCCAGCCTCCAGGACTAAGAAGCACATTTCCACTGGTTTAAGCCCCTATGCAGACAACAAAGTATCACGCTGCAGTAAAAACAGCAAGTGCACAAGAAGCCCTCAGTGCATCCTGCCAAGGGAGAGGCAGTGACAGCCCGGGGCTCAGTTCAAGTCCCCGTAGCCCGCTGGCAGAGCTGAGTGCTGGTGTCTCAAGGAAACACACAGGCCAGCCCAGGAGGGGCACAGTGGGCAGGACACTGGACTCTCGGATCACCCCCCAGCCCCGTGAACAAACAGATGTTTAAAAATTACTAAATGTGTTGGGGAGACAGCACAGTGGCTGTGCAAAGACTTTCAAGCCTGAGGCTCCAAGGTCCAGGGTTCAGTCCCCAGAACCATCATAAGCCAGAGCTGAGCAGGGCTCTGGGCTCCCCCCCCTTCATTAAAACAAGCAAAGTGTGCTGGTAGTGAAAAGACAGGGGGCCCCCGGGTCCATAGACAGATGCTGTGGGTGGGTGGGACTTTCGCCACCTCTGAGCTGCACACGGGGCGGGGAGCCTCTACTCTCTAGGGCAGATCATCTCCAGCTGCACACAGGGCGGGGAGCCTCTACTCTCTAGGGCAGATCATCTCCAGCTGCACACAGGGCGGGGAGCCCCTACTCTCTAGGGCAGATCATCTCCAGCTGCACACAGGGCGGGGAACCTCTACTCTCTAGTGCAGATCATCTCCGGCTGCACACGGGGCGGGGAGCCTCTACTCTCTAGGGCAGATCATCTCCGGCTGCACACAGGGCTGGGAGCCCCTACTCTCTAGGGCACATCATCTCTGGGGTGGGGAGCCCCTACTCTCTAGGGCAGATCATCTCCAGCTGCACATGGGGCAGGGAGCCTCTACTCTCTAGGGCAGATCATCTCCGGCTGCACACGGGGCGGGGAGCCTCTACTCTCTAGGGCAGATCATCTCCAGCTGCACACAGGGCGGGGAGCCTCTACTCTCTAGGGCACATCATCTCTGGGGTGGGGAGCCCCTACTCTTTAGGGCACATCATCTCTGGGGCGGGGAGCCCCTACTCTCTAGGGCAGATCATCTCCAGCTGCACACGGGGCGGGGAGCCTCTACTCTCTAGGGCAGATCCAGCTGCTCTAGAGACATCTGAGAGCTCTTGGGGCCGGTGGGAACAGAGCTCTAGGCTGGCAGCTCAGCCTGATTGGCAGGAGACCCCAAGGTAGCCCCCAAAGGCTCCCGCAGGACAAGCAGGGTTTCGCCAAAGCCAGGTCAGACCCAGCCGTTCCCGATCTCTTTTTTTTTAAATTTATTTTCCCTTTTGTTGCCCTTGTTTTATTATTGTTATAGTTACTATGGTGGTTGGATAGGACAGAGAGAAATGGAGAGGAGGGGAAGACAGAGAGGGGAGAGAAAGACAGACACCTGCAGACCTGCTTCACAGCTTGTAAAGCGACCCCCCTGCAGGTGGGGAGCCAGGACTCAAACCGGGATCCTTATGCTCGTCCTTGCGCTTTGCACCACGTGCGCTTAACCCGCTGCGCTATCGACCGACCCCCTCTCGATTTTAATTCATCGTGAAAGCACTTCAAGAACTCGGAGCAGAGTGGTAGCCATGGTCCTGAGCCCAGGTCCCAGTGAGCACAGGGAGCCAGGCTGTCAGCTCCCATCGTCCTGCTCCAAACTGCACATCCAGCACCATGGCCACGGGCAGGAACTGAGGCCACATCTGGCATCGTAAAAACAAGTCCGGGCTGGAACGGGGAGAATCTCTCGTTGCTCAGAAGAATGTGGAAAATTTGACAAAAGCTGCCTGCTTCACAAAGGATCTGTGGCAGGAGAGGAGGGAGGGGAGGGAGCTGGACCAGACCTGCTTGTTCCTGCAAGGTCGCTGGGAAACCCTGGGCCCTGGGCTCTCCATCAAGGCTCGCTGCCTAGGGAAGGTTCCGGCGCAGGTCCTGCACCTCAAGCTCCCACATGGCCTGGTGGACGGGGTTCTCCGACAGGTCGGTCATCTTCACAGCCTGCAGGCAGGGCTCAGGACTGCAGGTCTCCAGCACGCCCATCACCATCACGTACTTCCCTAGACAGAAGGAGGAAGCTGCTGAGTCAGCCCAGGGGCAGGGGACCCAGACCTGTCCCTGAGACCCCAAAGTGACTGCTTTCTCCACAGAGGCTCAACATTTGAGCTGGAGAATGAGTACGAGCTCTTAGGTTTCCGGTTCTAAAGGCATGTTTATCGCATGAGCAAGTAACTGGCCTGAGGCGGCGGCAGGCCCAGGCGCTGCCCACCCATCCCTCCCCACCCGTGGGTGGGCGCTGAGATGGGCACAGCCAAGAGCTGGGCCTCCCCGCCCGTGTCAGCACCCAGTACGGCGTCTTCCTGCGAAGACGCGTCCAATGGAAGCCCAACTGTCCTTGCACGTTGGCAGCAGAGCTGGGCCGGCCCCAGCGGTGCACAGGGCCAGCCCTACACCCTGCACCTACACCCTGCAGAGGAGCCCTGGGGGAAGTGGCCGTGCCAGTCTTCACAGCAGGAAACGCAATAAGCACAGGAGGGCCGCCTGCCCGGGGTCCCCTGGCCTCTTGCCTGGTGTCCAGCTGCTTCCTTGGGGCGCCCACCACTGCAGAGAACAAACAAGGGTAGCCACCGCTCCGTCCCCTGGCTGCAGGCTGGGCAGCTCGGAGGCAGGACAGTGCTGAGCCGGTTCTGCACCCACCATACGGTTCACGGAGGCACGGGGGGAGCAGTGCATGGGGTGTGGGGCCGTCATGCTGAGGTCTGACCCCGCCAGTGCACAGCCCGTGTCCCCTCTGGTTCTCCCTCCCACCTTCTTCCTCTGGTGGACCCTCCCACCTACGTCTGCAGCCCTGTGGTCTGTCCCTGTCCCCGAAGGCAGGGGCTCTGCCACCACCAGCCTTTTACACGCTGTGACCTGGACATCTGCTGTCACTAACAGGCAGACACAGGGCCACCGCGCCCCAGGTCCCTGTAGAGCACAGGCCACTTTGTCTAAGTTCTCTTTCCTGTCTGCTCGGCCTGGTTACTATCCTGGCTCCCGGCCTGCTCCGTCCACCATAGGTGCCAAAGCCCCTCTGGGCCTTGCTTGCCAGGGGCACTAACTAGGAGCCAAGACCCCAAACAGCAGGGCGACCAGATACTAGGCCAGGGGCCTGCAAGCTGTTTTTCTGTAAGGATGGCAAACGTTTGGGGCTTTGGGAGCCAGAGTGTCTGTGAAAACTCCTCCAGCCACAGACATCATGCAGGTGAGACACATCCAAATAGTAAAGACAGAGCTAGACAGTACATCTCTCACTCTGCACGTCGTGAAACATTAGTCGTCTCCTGAATCATTTCAAATATTCAAAAATTGTGCGGCGTCTTTAGCCGGCCTGCAGCTGGCTGTGGGCCTGAGCAGAGCCCGGGTAGGGGTAGGGGCTGGGCAGGGATCGAGGGCCTGTCATGCTAAGGAGCAACAGCAACAGTTTTTGTGAATCTCTACTGTGAGTCGGGGCTATTTCCTTCCCCTAAAGAAAAAAAGGAGAGTGGTCTGGGAGTTGGCACAGTGGATAAGGCACTGGACTCTTAAGCATGAGGTCCTGAGTTCAGTCCCCGGCAGCACATGTACCAGAGTGACGTCTGGCTCTTCCTCTCTCTTCCTTTCTCATCAACAAATAAGTAAAATATTAAGGAAGAAGAGAGATTAAGTGGGGAGCGGGAGGTGCTCACTGGGCAGACACACACAGCCGTTTGTAGAGACCCAGGTTTAAGGCCCCGGCACTCACATGGGTGCACCTCGCCGGGGGGAAGCTTCACAAGCTGGGGCGCAGTGCTGTGTCCAGCGCACACACCCCGTCTAAAGAAAACAGGAGTCCGCCAGGAGCAGTGAAAGCGCCGGGGGCTCACTGGCAGTGCCAACGGTCACACCCAGGGTCACAGACAATCAAGCCCAAAGCTCTACCCACTGAGCCTCCTCTCCATTCACTAAGACCATGTTCTGTGTGCAGACTCTAGCCACGCCACCAGCAGCCATCAGCAACCCTGGTGACAGAGACAGGTCTGGTAGAGAGGTTAGAGTGGGTTAAGTGCACGTGGCGCAAAGCGCAAGGACCGGCGTAAGGATCCCGGTTCGAGCCCCCGGCTCTCCACCTGCAGGGGAGTCGCTTCACAGGTGGTGAAGCAGGTCTGCAGGTGTGTGTCTTTCTCTCCTCCTCTCTGTCTTCCCTTCCTCTCTCCATTTCTCTCTGTCCTATCCAACAACAACAACAACATCAATAACAACAACAGGCAACAAGGGGGGGGATGGCCTCCAGGAGCGGTGGATTCATGGTGCAGGCACTGAGCCCGGCAATAACCCTGGAGGCAAAAAAAAAAAAAGTTTAAAGTGGGACGTTACAGAATCCCAGGGGCCAGGCAGTGGTGCAGCTGGCTAAGTGCTCACATCACAGTGCACAACAACCGGGGTTCAAGCCCCGGGTCCCCACCTGCAGGGGGAAAGCTTGGTGAGTGGTGGAGCAGGGCTGCAGGTGTCTGTCTCTCTCCTTCTCTAGCTCTCCCTCAATTTCTCGCTAATAATATTTTATTTAATTGAAATTAAAAAAAAAAAAAAAAAAAGGAATCGCAGGCAGCCCTGCAGGAAAGGGGCCGGGTCAGGAGTCCCAGGGACGTGTCTGGGGCTCAGGACACTGCACAAGGCCCAGTCCACCGCCCAGGGCCCCGCAGCCTCGCCTGGGAGAGCAGAAAGCATGCGGGGTGCCGGCACCTGGCTGACTGTGCAGGTCACCATGCACAGATGAGGGTTCAAGCCCCCTGCCCCCATCTGCAGGGGGAGCCTCACGAGTGATGAAGCAGGGCTGCCGGGGTTTCTCTCTAACCAAAAGTAAATAAATGAATAAATAATAAGGCAGCGCGGCGGTCTGGGAGGTGGCGCAGTGGGGAAAGCACGGGCCTCTCAAGCATGAGGTCTGTGTTCGATCTCGCAGCACGGGTACCAGAGAGACGCCTGTCTTTCTCTCCTATCACTCAAATCAATAGTAAACGCGGCAGATTTCTGTCCCGCCTAGACCTGAAAGTGGAGACGTGGAGGCACCAGGGCTGCGCGGTGACCGGGGAGCGGGGTGCAGGGGGGCCTCGGGGTCAGCGGAGGGGAGACGCCGGCTGGGCAGGGTGCCGGTGCCCTGGAACCCCGGAGGAGGGGGCCGCGGGGGGAGGGGCCGGAAGTGGCGAGCAGGGGGCCGGAAGTGGCGAGCAGGGGGCCGGGGTGCTGAGGCTCGGAGGGGACACGCGGGGGCAGACGCCAGGGAGGCGCGGGGTCGGGCAACCGGGGTGGGGGGCTGTCCCGGCCTCCAGGTGCCCGGAGAGGGGGTCCCGGCAGCCGGGCCCGGGTCCGAGCGGTACCTGGCACGAGGCAGGGCCGGCCGCGCGGCACCCGCTCCAGGCCGCGCACCGAGAAGGCTCCGCTGGGGTCGCGCAGCCGCGCCTCGCCGCCGCCCGCCGCCTGCACCGTGCCCTGCATCCACACGGCCGTCCGCGCCGCCACGCCGCCCGCCCGCAGCTGCCCCGCCAGCACCTTGAGCGGCGGCGCCCGCGGAAGCCTCACAGCCCCGGGGCCGCCGGCCGCGGCGCACTCCTGCGAGGGCGCCGCCATGCTGCTTCCGGCCCGCGCGAGGGACGGCGGGGCGCGGACGCCGTGGCCAATCAGAGCCGCGCTCCGGGAGGGGGCGGGACTACGGCCCGGAGGGGCCGCCCATCGCCGGGAGTGCGCGTGCGCGCGCCGAGTAGCCCCGCCCGCCGGGTTGTGGGGATGAATGGAGCCCGCCGCCGCCTCCAGCTTCTGCTTCTCGCGGAACGCCCGCCGGTGCCCGCGGTGTGATTGAGTGTGAGTGTGAGTGTGAGCGAGCCCTGCGGAGTGTGAGCAGAATGGGCGTGAGCTCTGGGGTGTGAGCAGGGTGCGAGCGAGCTCTGCAGGCTGATTGGGCTCTGCTGAATGCGAGCAGGCTGTGAGTGAGCTCTGCAGGTGTGACAGGCTGAGTTCTGCAAGTGTGACAGGCTGTGAGCGAGCTCTGCAGGTGTGACAGGCTGTGAGTGAGCTCTGCAGGTGTGACAGGCTGTGAGCGAGCTCTGCAGGTGTGACAGGCTGTGAGCGAGCTCTGCAGGTGTGACAGGCTGTGAGCGAGTTCTGCAGGTGTGACAGGCTGTGAGCGAGCTCTGCAGGTGTGACAGGCTGTGAGCGAGCTCTGCAGGTGTGACAGGCTGTGAGCGAGTTCTGCAGGTGTGACAGGCTGTGAGCGAGTTCTGCAGGTGTGACAGGCTGTGAGTGAGCTCTGCAGGTGTGACAGGCTGAGTTCTGCAGGTGTGACAGGCTGTGAGCGAGTTCTGCAGGTGTGACAGGCTGTGAGCGAGCTCTGCAGGTGTGACAGGCTGTGAGTGAGCTCTGCAGGTGTGACAGGCTGTGAGCGAGCTCTGCAGGTGTGACAGGCTGTGAGCGAGCTCTGCAGGTGTGACAGGCTGTGAGCGAGTTCTGCAGGTGTGACAGGCTGTGAGCGAGCTCTGCAGGTGTGACAGGCTGTGAGTGAGCTCTGCAGGTGTGACAGGCTGTGAGTGAGTTCTGCAGGTGTGACAGGCTGTGAGCGAGCTCTGCAGGTGTGACAGGCTGTGAGTGAGCTCTGCAGGTGTGACAGGCTGTGAGTGAGTTCTGCAGGTGTGACAGGCTGTGAGTGAGCTCTGCAGGTGTGACAGGCTGTGAGTGAGCTCTGCAGGTGTGACAGGCTGTGAGCGAGTTCTGCAGGTGTGACAGGCTGTGAGCGAGTTCTGCAGGTGTGACAGGCTGTGAGTGAGTTCTGCAGGTGTGACAGGCTGTGAGCGAGCTCTGCAGGTGTGACAGGCTGTGAGTGAGTTCTGCAGGTGTGACAGGCTGTGAGTGAGCTCTGCAGGTGTGACAGGCTGTGAGTGAGTTCTGCAGGTGTGACAGGCTGTGAGCGAGCTCTGCAGGTGTGACAGGCTGTGAGTGAGCTCTGCAGGTGTGACAGGCTGGGAGTGAGTTCTGCAGGTGTGACAGGCTGAGTTCTGCAGGTGTGACAGGCTGTGAGCGAGCTCTGCAGGTGTGACAGGCTGTGAGTGAGCTCTGCAGGTGTGACAGGCTGTGAGTGAGCTCTGCAGGTGTGACAGGCTGTGAGCGAGTTCTGCAGGTGTGACAGGCTGTGAGCGAGTTCTGCAGGTGTGACAGGCTGTGAGTGAGCTCTGCAGGTGTGACAGGCTGTGAGCGAGTTCTGCAGGTGTGACAGGCTGTGAGTGAGCTCTGCAGGTGTGACAGGCTGTGAGTGAGTTCTGCAGGTGTGACAGGCTGTGAGCGAGTTCTGCAGGTGTGACAGGCTGTGAGTGAGTTCTGCAGGTGTGACAGGCTGTGAGCGAGTTCTGCAGGTGTGACAGGCTGGGAGTGAGTTCTGCAGGTGTGACAGGCTGGGAGCGAGCTCTGCAGGTGTGACAGGCTGTGAGCGAGCTCTGCAGGTGTGACAGGCTGTGAGCGAGTTCTGCAGGTGTGACAGGCTGTGAGCGAGCTCTGCAGGTGTGACAGGCTGTGAGTGAGCTCTGCAGGTGTGACAGGCTGTGAGCGAGTTCTGCAGGTGTGACAGGCTGTGAGTGAGTTCTGCAGGTGTGACAGGCTGTGAGTGAGTTCTGCAGGTGTGACAGGCTGTGAGCGAGTTCTGCAGGTGTGACAGGCTGGGAGTGAGTTCTGCAGGTGTGACAGGCTGGGAGTGAGCTCTGCAGGTGTGACAGGCTGGGAGTGAGCTCTGCAGGTGTGACAGGCTGTGAGTGAGCTCTGCAGGTGTGACAGGCTGAGTTCTGCAGGTGTGACAGGCTGTGAGTGAGCTCTGCAGGTGTGACAGGCTGTGAGCGAGTTCTGCAGGTGTGACAGGCTGTGAGCGAGTTCTGCAGGTGTGACAGGCTGTGAGCGAGTTCTGCAGGTGTGACAGGCTGTGAGCGAGTTCTGCAGGTGTGACAGGCTGTGAGTGAGCTCTGCAGGTGTGACAGGCTGTGAGTGAGCTCTGCAGGTGTGACAGGCTGGGAGTGAGTTCTGCAGGTGTGACAGGCTGTGAGTGAGCTCTGCAGGTGTGACAGGCTGTGAGTGAGTTCTGCAGGTGTGACAGGCTGTGAGCGAGCTCTGCAGGTGTGACAGGCTGTGAGTGAGCTCTGCAGGTGTGACAGGCTGTGAGCGAGCTCTGCAGGTGTGACAGGCTGTGAGTGAGCTCTGCAGGTGTGACAGGCTGTGAGTGAGCTCTGCAGGTGTGACAGGCTGTGAGCGAGCTCTGCAGGTGTGACAGGCTGTGAGTGAGCTCTGCAGGTGTGACAGGCTGTGAGTGAGTTCTGCAGGTGTGACAGGCTGTGAGTGAGCTCTGCAGGTGTGACAGGCTGTGAGTGAGCTCTGCAGGTGTGACAGGCTGTGAGCGAGTTCTGCAGGTGTGACAGGCTGTGAGCGAGTTCTGCAGGTGTGACAGGCTGTGAGCGAGTTCTGCAGGTGTGACAGGCTGTGAGCGAGTTCTGCAGGTGTGACAGGCTGTGAGCGAGCTCTGCAGGTGTGACAGGCTGTGAGTGAGCTCTGCAGGTGTGACAGGCTGTGAGCGAGTTCTGCAGGTGTGACAGGCTGTGAGTGAGTTCTGCAGGTGTGACAGGCTGTGAGTGAGTTCTGCAGGTGTGACAGGCTGTGAGCGAGTTCTGCAGGTGTGACAGGCTGGGAGTGAGTTCTGCAGGTGTGACAGGCTGGGAGTGAGCTCTGCAGGTGTGACAGGCTGGGAGTGAGCTCTGCAGGTGTGACAGGCTGTGAGTGAGCTCTGCAGGTGTGACAGGCTGTGAGTGAGCTCTGCAGGTGTGACAGGCTGAGTTCTGCAGGTGTGACAGGCTGTGAGTGAGCTCTGCAGGTGTGACAGGCTGTGAGTGAGCTCTGCAGGTGTGACAGGCTGTGAGCGAGTTCTGCAGGTGTGACAGGCTGTGAGCGAGTTCTGCAGGTGTGACAGGCTGTGAGTGAGCTCTGCAGGTGTGACAGGCTGTGAGTGAGCTCTGCAGGTGTGACAGGCTGTGAGTGAGCTCTGCAGGTGTGACAGGCTGTGAGTGAGCTCTGCAGGTGTGACAGGCTGTGAGTGAGCTCTGCAGGTGTGACAGGCTGTGAGCGAGCTCTGCAGGTGTGACAGGCTGTGAGCGAGTTCTGCAGGTGTGACAGGCTGTGAGCGAGTTCTGCAGGTGTGACAGGCTGTGAGCGAGTTCTGCAGGTGTGACAGGCTGTGAGCGAGTTCTGCAGGTGTGACAGGCTGTGAGTGAGCTCTGCAGGTGTGACAGGCTGTGAGTGAGCTCTGCAGGTGTGACAGGCTGTGAGTGAGCTCTGCAGGTGTGACAGGCTGTGAGTGAGCTCTGCAGGTGTGACAGGCTGTGAGCGAGTTCTGCAGGTGTGACAGGCTGTGAGTGAGCTCTGCAGGTGTGACAGGCTGTGAGTGAGTTCTGCAGGTGTGACAGGCTGTGAGTGAGCTCTGCAGGTGTGACAGGCTGTGAGTGAGCTCTGCAGGTGTGACAGGCTGTGAGTGAGCTCTGCAGGTGTGACAGGCTGTGAGTGAGCTCTGCAGGTGTGACAGGCTGGGAGTGAGCTCTGCAGGTGTGACAGGCTGAGTTCTGCAGGTGTGACAGGCTGTGAGTGAGCTCTGCAGGTGTGACAGGCTGTGAGTGAGTTCTGCAGGTGTGACAGGCTGTGAGTGAGCTCTGCAGGTGTGACAGGCTGTGAGTGAGCTCTGCAGGTGTGACAGGCTGTGAGTGAGCTCTGCAGGTGTGACAGGCTGTGAGCGAGTTCTGCAGGTGTGACAGGCTGTGAGCGAGCTCTGCAGGTGTGACAGGCTGTGAGTGAGCTCTGCAGGTGTGACAGGCTGTGAGCGAGTTCTGCAGGTGTGACAGGCTGTGAGCGAGTTCTGCAGGTGTGACAGGCTGTGAGTGAGCTCTGCAGGTGTGACAGGCTGTGAGTGAGCTCTGCAGGTGTGACAGGCTGTGAGTGAGCTCTGCAGGTGTGACAGGCTGTGAGTGAGTTCTGCAGGTGTGACAGGCTGTGAGTGAGCTCTGCAGGTGTGACAGGCTGTGAGTGAGCTCTGCAGGTGTGACAGGCTGTGAGCGAGTTCTGCAGGTGTGACAGGCTGTGAGCGAGTTCTGCAGGTGTGACAGGCTGTGAGCGAGCTCTGCAGGTGTGACAGGCTGTGAGTGAGCTCTGCAGGTGTGACAGGCTGTGAGCGAGCTCTGCAGGTGTGACAGGCTGTGAGCGAGCTCTGCAGGTGTGACAGGCTGTGAGCGAGTTCTGCAGGTGTGACAGGCTGTGAGCGAGCTCTGCAGGTGTGACAGGCTGTGAGTGAGCTCTGCAGGTGTGACAGGCTGTGAGTGAGTTCTGCAGGTGTGACAGGCTGTGAGCGAGCTCTGCAGGTGTGACAGGCTGTGAGTGAGCTCTGCAGGTGTGACAGGCTGTGAGTGAGTTCTGCAGGTGTGACAGGCTGTGAGTGAGCTCTGCAGGTGTGACAGGCTGTGAGTGAGCTCTGCAGGTGTGACAGGCTGTGAGCGAGTTCTGCAGGTGTGACAGGCTGTGAGCGAGTTCTGCAGGTGTGACAGGCTGTGAGTGAGTTCTGCAGGTGTGACAGGCTGTGAGCGAGCTCTGCAGGTGTGACAGGCTGTGAGTGAGTTCTGCAGGTGTGACAGGCTGTGAGTGAGCTCTGCAGGTGTGACAGGCTGTGAGTGAGTTCTGCAGGTGTGACAGGCTGTGAGCGAGCTCTGCAGGTGTGACAGGCTGTGAGTGAGCTCTGCAGGTGTGACAGGCTGGGAGTGAGTTCTGCAGGTGTGACAGGCTGAGTTCTGCAGGTGTGACAGGCTGTGAGCGAGCTCTGCAGGTGTGACAGGCTGTGAGTGAGCTCTGCAGGTGTGACAGGCTGTGAGTGAGCTCTGCAGGTGTGACAGGCTGTGAGCGAGTTCTGCAGGTGTGACAGGCTGTGAGCGAGTTCTGCAGGTGTGACAGGCTGTGAGTGAGCTCTGCAGGTGTGACAGGCTGTGAGCGAGTTCTGCAGGTGTGACAGGCTGTGAGTGAGCTCTGCAGGTGTGACAGGCTGTGAGTGAGTTCTGCAGGTGTGACAGGCTGTGAGCGAGTTCTGCAGGTGTGACAGGCTGTGAGTGAGTTCTGCAGGTGTGACAGGCTGTGAGCGAGTTCTGCAGGTGTGACAGGCTGGGAGTGAGTTCTGCAGGTGTGACAGGCTGGGAGCGAGCTCTGCAGGTGTGACAGGCTGTGAGCGAGCTCTGCAGGTGTGACAGGCTGTGAGCGAGTTCTGCAGGTGTGACAGGCTGTGAGCGAGCTCTGCAGGTGTGACAGGCTGTGAGTGAGCTCTGCAGGTGTGACAGGCTGTGAGCGAGTTCTGCAGGTGTGACAGGCTGTGAGTGAGTTCTGCAGGTGTGACAGGCTGTGAGTGAGTTCTGCAGGTGTGACAGGCTGTGAGCGAGTTCTGCAGGTGTGACAGGCTGGGAGTGAGTTCTGCAGGTGTGACAGGCTGGGAGTGAGCTCTGCAGGTGTGACAGGCTGGGAGTGAGCTCTGCAGGTGTGACAGGCTGTGAGTGAGCTCTGCAGGTGTGACAGGCTGAGTTCTGCAGGTGTGACAGGCTGTGAGTGAGCTCTGCAGGTGTGACAGGCTGTGAGCGAGTTCTGCAGGTGTGACAGGCTGTGAGCGAGTTCTGCAGGTGTGACAGGCTGTGAGCGAGTTCTGCAGGTGTGACAGGCTGTGAGCGAGTTCTGCAGGTGTGACAGGCTGTGAGTGAGCTCTGCAGGTGTGACAGGCTGTGAGTGAGCTCTGCAGGTGTGACAGGCTGGGAGTGAGTTCTGCAGGTGTGACAGGCTGTGAGTGAGCTCTGCAGGTGTGACAGGCTGTGAGTGAGTTCTGCAGGTGTGACAGGCTGTGAGCGAGCTCTGCAGGTGTGACAGGCTGTGAGTGAGCTCTGCAGGTGTGACAGGCTGTGAGCGAGCTCTGCAGGTGTGACAGGCTGTGAGTGAGCTCTGCAGGTGTGACAGGCTGTGAGTGAGCTCTGCAGGTGTGACAGGCTGTGAGCGAGCTCTGCAGGTGTGACAGGCTGTGAGTGAGCTCTGCAGGTGTGACAGGCTGTGAGTGAGTTCTGCAGGTGTGACAGGCTGTGAGTGAGCTCTGCAGGTGTGACAGGCTGTGAGTGAGCTCTGCAGGTGTGACAGGCTGTGAGCGAGTTCTGCAGGTGTGACAGGCTGTGAGCGAGTTCTGCAGGTGTGACAGGCTGTGAGCGAGTTCTGCAGGTGTGACAGGCTGTGAGCGAGTTCTGCAGGTGTGACAGGCTGTGAGCGAGCTCTGCAGGTGTGACAGGCTGTGAGTGAGCTCTGCAGGTGTGACAGGCTGTGAGCGAGTTCTGCAGGTGTGACAGGCTGTGAGTGAGTTCTGCAGGTGTGACAGGCTGTGAGTGAGTTCTGCAGGTGTGACAGGCTGTGAGCGAGTTCTGCAGGTGTGACAGGCTGGGAGTGAGTTCTGCAGGTGTGACAGGCTGGGAGTGAGCTCTGCAGGTGTGACAGGCTGGGAGTGAGCTCTGCAGGTGTGACAGGCTGTGAGTGAGCTCTGCAGGTGTGACAGGCTGTGAGTGAGCTCTGCAGGTGTGACAGGCTGAGTTCTGCAGGTGTGACAGGCTGTGAGTGAGCTCTGCAGGTGTGACAGGCTGTGAGTGAGCTCTGCAGGTGTGACAGGCTGTGAGCGAGTTCTGCAGGTGTGACAGGCTGTGAGCGAGTTCTGCAGGTGTGACAGGCTGTGAGTGAGCTCTGCAGGTGTGACAGGCTGTGAGTGAGCTCTGCAGGTGTGACAGGCTGTGAGTGAGCTCTGCAGGTGTGACAGGCTGTGAGTGAGCTCTGCAGGTGTGACAGGCTGTGAGTGAGCTCTGCAGGTGTGACAGGCTGTGAGCGAGCTCTGCAGGTGTGACAGGCTGTGAGCGAGTTCTGCAGGTGTGACAGGCTGTGAGCGAGTTCTGCAGGTGTGACAGGCTGTGAGCGAGTTCTGCAGGTGTGACAGGCTGTGAGCGAGTTCTGCAGGTGTGACAGGCTGTGAGTGAGCTCTGCAGGTGTGACAGGCTGTGAGTGAGCTCTGCAGGTGTGACAGGCTGTGAGTGAGCTCTGCAGGTGTGACAGGCTGTGAGTGAGCTCTGCAGGTGTGACAGGCTGTGAGCGAGTTCTGCAGGTGTGACAGGCTGTGAGTGAGCTCTGCAGGTGTGACAGGCTGTGAGTGAGTTCTGCAGGTGTGACAGGCTGTGAGTGAGCTCTGCAGGTGTGACAGGCTGTGAGTGAGCTCTGCAGGTGTGACAGGCTGTGAGTGAGCTCTGCAGGTGTGACAGGCTGTGAGTGAGCTCTGCAGGTGTGACAGGCTGGGAGTGAGCTCTGCAGGTGTGACAGGCTGAGTTCTGCAGGTGTGACAGGCTGTGAGTGAGCTCTGCAGGTGTGACAGGCTGTGAGTGAGTTCTGCAGGTGTGACAGGCTGTGAGTGAGCTCTGCAGGTGTGACAGGCTGTGAGTGAGCTCTGCAGGTGTGACAGGCTGTGAGTGAGCTCTGCAGGTGTGACAGGCTGTGAGCGAGTTCTGCAGGTGTGACAGGCTGTGAGCGAGCTCTGCAGGTGTGACAGGCTGTGAGTGAGCTCTGCAGGTGTGACAGGCTGTGAGCGAGTTCTGCAGGTGTGACAGGCTGTGAGTGAGTTCTGCAGGTGTGACAGGCTGTGAGTGAGTTCTGCAGGTGTGACAGGCTGTGAGCGAGTTCTGCAGGTGTGACAGGCTGGGAGTGAGTTCTGCAGGTGTGACAGGCTGGGAGTGAGCTCTGCAGGTGTGACAGGCTGGGAGTGAGCTCTGCAGGTGTGACAGGCTGTGAGTGAGCTCTGCAGGTGTGACAGGCTGAGTTCTGCAGGTGTGACAGGCTGTGAGTGAGCTCTGCAGGTGTGACAGGCTGTGAGCGAGTTCTGCAGGTGTGACAGGCTGTGAGCGAGTTCTGCAGGTGTGACAGGCTGTGAGCGAGTTCTGCAGGTGTGACAGGCTGTGAGCGAGTTCTGCAGGTGTGACAGGCTGTGAGCGAGTTCTGCAGGTGTGACAGGCTGTGAGTGAGCTCTGCAGGTGTGACAGGCTGTGAGTGAGCTCTGCAGGTGTGACAGGCTGTGAGTGAGCTCTGCAGGTGTGACAGGCTGTGAGTGAGCTCTGCAGGTGTGACAGGCTGTGAGTGAGCTCTGCAGGTGTGACAGGCTGTGAGTGAGCTCTGCAGGTGTGACAGGCTGGGAGTGAGTTCTGCAGGTGTGACAGGCTGAGTTCTGCAGGTGTGACAGGCTGTGAGCGAGCTCTGCAGGTGTGACAGGCTGTGAGTGAGCTCTGCAGGTGTGACAGGCTGTGAGCGAGTTCTGCAGGTGTGACAGGCTGTGAGTGAGCTCTGCAGGTGTGACAGGCTGTGAGCGAGTTCTGCAGGTGTGACAGGCTGTGAGTGAGTTCTGCAGGTGTGACAGGCTGTGAGTGAGTTCTGCAGGTGTGACAGGCTGTGAGCGAGTTCTGCAGGTGTGACAGGCTGGGAGTGAGTTCTGCAGGTGTGACAGGCTGGGAGTGAGCTCTGCAGGTGTGACAGGCTGGGAGTGAGCTCTGCAGAATGCGAGTGTATGAGTGAGCCCTGCAGGTGATGACTGATCACACCCCCTCCCGGCACCCCCCACAGGTTGTACTTTTTGCTTCTTCTTCTTGGTCTCCTCATCCCAGGAACCACTCAAGACAAGGCTGGAAGAGGCATCTCCCAAAATTACACTTCTTGTCATCACTTTCTAAGTCATAGCTCACCATCATAGGATAATTTTTAATTGGGTGGGGGCGTGGACACCATAATGATTATGCAAATAAGACTCTCATGTCTGCGGCTTCAAAGCCCCAGGCTCAATCCCCCACACCCCCATAAACCAGAGCTGAGCAGTGCTGGGGAGGGGGATAAAATAAATTTAAATGTTTATAATAAAACATATAATTTTCACTGAAAAAATAACACTTGTAGAAAAATTAGGAATGGAATGTACAATAGGAAAATATGGGGGGAAAGGCTGAGGAGACAGCACTATGGTTCTTCAAAATGACTTCCATGCCAGGAGTCAGGTGGTGGCACAATGGGTTAAACACTGGTGGCGCAAAATCTATGGACCCTGTTTCTAGTCCCCGGCTCCCCACCTGCAGGGGAGTCACTTCACAGATGGTGAAGCAGGTCTGCAGGTGTCTGTCTTTCTCTCCCCCTCTCTGTCTTCCCCTCCTCTCTCCATTTCTCTGCCCTATCCAACAACAACAATAAAACAACAAGGGCAACAAAAGGCAATAAGTAAATGTTTTTTAAGAAATTGATTTTCATGCCTGAGCAGTGCTCTGGGGGAAAAAAAAAAAAAGGTAAGAGACACTCACATCCACAGTTAACCTTTGGGTGGATTAGGACATATGTTTTAAAATATATATGTGACCTTCAGGGGGCTGGGGGAGCTTCACAAATGGTGTGACAGGGCTGCAGGTGCCTCTGTCTCTCCCTCTCTATCTCCTCTCCTCTCAACTTACCTGTCTCGATCAAATAAAATAGGGAAAAGGTCATTAAAAATGTAAAAGTTCAAAGGGGAAAAAAGAAGCCTGCGGGGGTGAGTGGAACACTTACCCAGCCCAGTTCACGGTCAGGACCCAGGTGATAGCACAGGTGGTTCAGCCCTGCCTAGCCGCCCCCCGCCAGAGCCACTGGCCACTCTGCCAGCTCTGCCCATGAAGCCCAGGCAGCTGGGTGTGGTCTCAAAAGCAGCTTATCAACCCTCAAACCCGAGTGGTGTGGGTTGATTTCCGTGAAAATCCCTTTGGGGTGTGGTCAAGGAAGCGGGTGGCAGGGCGTACCTGAAATGGACCCCTTTCCCGAAAGGACGTGGGTTCTGTGAAAGAGGAACTGTTCTAGAAAGTGTCTGTACCGCAGACCCGTCTGCGTCTGCACAGGGGAGAAGAGGGGCACCCGCGGCCGCTGGGGCAGGTCTGTCCCCTGAGGAGTAGTGAGGGTAGCAGATTCCGCAATGCCACTGAGGGCTGAGGTCCCAGCTTCCGGGGACCAGTGTTTGGGGCGTCATGACCCTCACGGCAGGCTCCCCCCTCCCAGGTGGCACTCTGTGACAAGGCCGAGCGCGCCCAGCTGGGTCAGGGCGCATGGAGTGCCAGGCGTCTTGCAGAAGTGCACCCAGCTGGGGACCGCAGCTGCTGGGGGGGGGGGGGATAGGTGCCAGGACCCTCCCACCCCTTCTGCCCAGGTCCCCAGGATGAGCTCTAGAGGCTATGGGTGCAGGGTGCTGGGCCTTTGTGGGGGTGGAGGTACTCCATCTCTGGTCAGCCCCCAGGGACCAGGGGGAGGCGGGGGAGGCTGTGCAGATGCAGCCACTGTGGCAGGGTGGGGAGAGGCTCTTCCTGGGACCCAGGCATGACCCCCCCCCCAACCGTAGGTGCCCAGAGCAGCTGAAGGTTTCTCTCGCTCACTCAGTAAATGTACGTCCAGCCAAAGGCAGTTCTCTGAGCAGGCGCAGCCTCACCAAACCCTCGGCCTGGGTTCCAGGGCTGTTCCCACATGGAAAGGGCTATGGCCCAGCCCCAGGCCATCTACAGGGAGAGGACTCCATCCCTGATAATGAAGGGCCCTGCAGTTGGTGCAGCCAGTCAGAGCAGTGACAGCCCAGGGCCAAGCCGCTGGGGGATGCAGGCATCCTCGACAGACAGAGCAAGGTCATTCAGGAACGACCTGGCCACCCCACCGCCAGGGCTAGCAGGCTGTCTGACTGCCCGTTCCACACCCCAGTTCCAATGACAGGGAGGTGACTCCAGATGCAGAGATGAGTGAGAGAAAGGTAGCACAGCCAGCAGTGGAATAGTACACAGTCAAGAAAGAGGCCTTGCTACTGGGCAGCACAGCTGAGGACTGCCCTGGGGCTTGACCTGACCTGGTGCTACTCCCCACAGCAGGGAGCAGGGTCCCCTCAAGCCTGAGCTTCCCCCCACCGGGAGCCCCTAACACCGGCACCCCCTGGGTGGAGCCTGCAGCTCAGCTGTGCGACCTGCGGCCAGCTCCCGGGGGGGGGGGGGGGGGGGGGCGGGGGCTCCATTCTCCACCTGCAGAGGGCAGCTGGAAACCGTCTCCCAGCATGGGGCGGGCGGCTGCATGAGACCCCAGGCTCCATGCCACACCAGCGACAGCCAGAGCTGAGGGAGCTCAGGCCCTAAGCCACACGCACACACAGACAGGCACAGAGTCACGCAGCACTGAGGCGGGGGGCTCAGAGAGGGAAGCTCCCCAGTGTCCACCCCACAAGAGGGGAGCTGAGATCCGCCGGGGGGCACACCTTCTTCTCTCTGCCATGTGTGCCCACTGGGGTCCCCGGGGTGCTCTGCCCTCCCTGATGGCCCAGAGGGGAAGCCGAGGTCAGCGGGCAGGTCAAGGTCACGGTGCTGCCTGGGGTTTACAGGAACCAGCTTCTGCTGCTCGGAATGTGAAAGCAAAACCGCAGCTGGCCCCCAGGGCAGAGGACACGCAGGGCACATGCAGACTCGGAGCCGCACGTGTACAAGGAGCTCAGGGACCGGAGCCCTGACCCTCACATGGACCCTCTAGGCCAGCCGCCCCCAAACACAGCCCAGCTCCCGCCGCTGTGAACTGGTGCTTGCTGGAACCCTGCTGGGGCCCCCAGGCTCAGGGTCCACGCTGGGTGCTGGGGGCAGAGGAGTCTGGGACTCTAGATTCCTGGGGTCTGGCCTCTGCGTCCCCTCACCAATCACACCCACACTGGGTGCTGGGCACAGAGCCCCTGTGTCTGGCTCCCTGGGGCCCAGTCCCCCTGTCTCAGACTCGCCTGCCCACCTCTCCAATCATGGCATCTGGGTGCTTAACCCCCATGGGTGAGCTGTCCACTACGGCCCCTCACAGCTAAGAGGACAAGGCAGGTGCAAGTGGAAGTGGGGCTGCAGGTCTGAGCACAGCAGGGCCTCAGGGTCACAGTCCTGCCCAGCCAGGGTCTGGGCCAGGTGGGCTCAGGACCCCTCCACCCCCTGCCCCCGCCACACGCCTCTGGAGGGACGTGCAGGCAAGGCTTTCCTGAAGGGACACCCTCCACGGGGACAGTATGACATGGGGAGGGGCAGGGAGGGGGGCAGGTCACCTAGGGGCGGGCGGGAGCACCCTGCACTGCAACCCAGATCTGCAGTCACTGCAACTCACTGCCTGCAGATGTGAGGAGGTGGGCCCACAGATCCCCCCTCCCCAGACCAGCTCAAACCAGCCCAGGCCAGATCAGTGCAGACCAGTCTCAAAACAGTCCAGCCACAGAGAAGCCCTGCTCCCTGCACAGCAGAGCCCACCACCTGGCTCCACAAGGGTGTGGTGGACAGAGAACATGGCCCTGGCTTGTCCCCAGCCCTGTCCCCATGCCCTTCTTCAGAACCATATCCTCCTCCACCAGGTTCTGCAAAGACTCTCCAGCCCCAGGCTACAGGATCAAGCCCCCAGAATGTCTAGGATCAGAGCTGAGCAGAACTCTTCCAATCCTCCACACTGAATCTTCCTTTGAAGATTCACTTTTAGGGGGCTGGCGGTGGCACACCAGGTTAAGTGCACATAGTACAAAGCACAAGGACCTGCACAAGGATCCAGGTTCAAGCCCCGGCTCCCCACCTGCAGGGGGGTCGTTTCACAAGCGGTGAAGCAGGTCTGCAGATGTCTGTCTTTCTCTCCCTATCTCCCTTCCCCTCTCAATTTCTCTCTGTCCTATCCAATAAAAAATGGGGGAAATGGCCACCAGGAGCAGGATTCATTGTGTAGGCACCAAGGCCCAGCAATAATCCTGGAGGCAAATATATATTCATTTTATGAGGTGGTGGGATCAGAGTCCTGCTTAGCGTGGGGGGAGGTGGTGTTGGGGGCTCAGCTATGGCACAGGGCCCCGGGAGAGGGACATCTGCTTTGCAGCTGTGACAGGGAAGACCTTGTGACAGCCGGAAACCCAGGGAGGGTCCACTGGGGCACCATCAGCTGGACTGGGGGTCACACTAATCCTCCACCTCCTCCCTGCAAGGCATCAGTTCTGTTGAGAAGGGGCTTGGGGTCCCAACCCAGCGGATCCCCAGGAACCCCTGTCAGCCCCGGGGTTGAAGGTTGACCCCTGGAAACAACCCCTCAGGGCTCAGCTTCGTCTACTGAAAGATGTCACCTTCCAGATCCCAGAACAGGACTTTCCTGCCTTCCATAGACTGTCCCTGGACTTTTGTCCCCAAGGAAGAGGATGCAGGGACCCAAGGGGCCCAGGAGAGGTGGCTGCTCCCCCTCCCCACCCCTCTTTCCCATGCCCCTCCCCATCCCACCTCCCCATCCTCTCCACAGCTCCTGCAGGGAGAAATCTGGGGCATGTCCCCAGAAAGAGTCCAGATACGTTTTTGTTTGTTTGCCATTGGGATTTGGAGCCAGCAAGAGGAATCCCTACTCCTGGCCACCACCACCCCCCCCCTTTTTTTTCATTTTATTTGCTAGAATAGAGACTGAGAGGAAAGAGGAGGAAGAAGAAGAGGAGGAGGAAGAGGGAGCGAAGGAGGAGGAGGAGGAAGAGAAGGAGAAGGAAGAGGAAGAGGGAGGAGGAAGAGGAAGAGGAGGAGGAAGAGGAGGAGGAGGAAGAGAGAGAATTACAACCTTGCTCCACCTCTCGAAGGTGGGAACCGGGGGCTTGAACCCAGGCCCTCAGTGCCAGCCTGGCCCCTAGGTGCCCCAGTGCTGGCCCCAGCAATCCAGAAACAGGGCAGGACTTGAGGGATGGAGTGAGGGGGGCAGGTCGCCGGCTACAAGGGAGGGGCTGGGGGGCTGGCGGCTCTGGGGGTTGCTGTGCTGCCTTTGAAGCTGTAACCAGCTTCTGGGAAACAGCCAGGGCCCCAGGGGGCTTAGAGCCGGCACCCCTGCAGCAGGGCCACTCATGTTCCTTGGGGGTGGGTGGAGGTGGAAGACAGACCCTATAGGTGGTGTCCTGGAAACCAGGCTGGGACCCCACATCTCACAGCGTCCTGTCCCCCTCACCCCCACCCCCGGCAGGGCTGGGAGACCCGGGTTCGAGCTTGGACAGCCTTCTGCAGCTGTCAGAATCTGAAACCCTACAGCCAGACCCCAGGGGGTACATGTGGCTGCAGAGGAGGTGCTGGTCCCAGGTCGCCCCAACCAGGGTTCCACAGGACACCCAGGGTCCAGCCTGCAGGGAGGCTGTGCTGCCCCCCATCCAGCAGGCTAGGGAGCCACGCCACAGCCTGGAAGGGCCCTGTCCCCGGACCCTGTCCACACACGTGGGCACACCCGTCCTCGGGCCAGCCACGCTCCCGCGTCAGCCGCAGCAGGACGATGGCCACTTGCTGGGAGAAGCCAGGCTGGTGAGGGGGCAGCAGGGGCAGCAGGTGGGCGGAGCCAGGCCTCCCCCAGAGGAGCCTCGCCTGCTGTGGTCGGAACCATTCAGTGAGCCACCGGCTTCTCACACGAAGCCAGTGCACTTTTTTTTTTCTTAAGATTTTAATTACTGAGAAAGATAAGATGACAGAAAAAACAGACATCACTCTGGTACACGTGCTGCTGGGGATTGACCTCAGGATCTCACGCTTGAGAGTCCAATGCTTTATCCACTGTGCCCCCTCCCGGACCACTCCCCTCCCCCAGATCCCTGCTCAGCTCTGGCTGATGATGGTGCTGGGAACTGAAACTAGGACTAGCCTCAGGCAGGAGAGTCTCTTTGCAGAACCATCATGCTGTTTCCCCAGTCCCAGGAAAGCTGACTTAAGACAGTGTCTTTCGGGAGTCAGTTGGTAGCGCAGCGGGTTAAGCGCACGTGGCGCCAAGCGCAGGGACCGGCGTGAGGATCCCGGTTCCAGCCCCCGGCTCCCCACCTGCAGGGGAGTCGCTTCCCAGGCGGTGAAGCAGGTCTGCGGGCGTCTGTCTTTCTCTCCCCCTCTCTGTGTTCCCCTCCTCTCTCCATTTCTCTCTGTCCTATCCACCAACGACGACATCAATAACAACAACAATGACTACAATAGCAATAAAAAACAAGGACAGCAAAAGGGAAAATAAATATTAAAAAATTAAAAAGAAGAAGACAGTGACTTTCTCCCTTTGCAAAAAGCAACAGAACCCCAAAGCACCCAGCAGCTTTGGGAAGATAAAAGGTTGTCCCAGGATTTACGTTCTCTGGGTGCGCAGGGATGAGGTGGGGGCAGCTCCCCAGACCTCTGCTTGGCTTGGTGCCATGCTGCTTTGGCTGAGCAGCCAGGTGGGCCCCAGATCAGCCCTGGAAGAAAGCTCACCAGGACCCCCGTGATGTGTGTGGCCCAAGGACCTGCCACTAGGTCTGGCCCCTCTGACAGGGATCAGGCGGGATGGCCGGGGGCGGGTCTTGACTCGAGGCTGAGCGCCTTCCTGAACCCCTGGGAGCTTCCTTCACGCGCCTGCTTGCTTTCAAGAGTGTGCTGCCCTTGCCTTCTCCTCAGGCACGGGGTCCAGACTTCAATTCCTGGCCTCGTACGTGCCAGAGTGATGGTCTGGTCCTCTCTCTGCTCCATGTATGTATATATATATATATATATATATAGTGGAAAGGGCTGGACCATGGCACACCCGGTTGAGTGCACATGTTACCATGCACAAGGACCTAGGTTCGAGCCCCTGTTCCCCACCTGCAGGAGAAGGCTTCAGGAGTGGTGGAGCAGGGCTGCAGGTGTCTCTCCCTCCCCCTCCCCAGGGCAAAGCATGAGGGCTGCAGGGCCAGTGGGGACACAGCTCAGCAGCCAGAGACCAGGGCTCCCAGGTTCAGTTCTGGCATCCCCATGGCATCTGGTCATAAGCAGAGGGGCCTGGCGGGGAGGGCGGCTTGAGCAGCTCATGTGGGGCACCCGTTGTGCCAAGCATCAGCCTAGGTTTGAGCCCCTGTGCCCCACGGGGAAGTTCCAGCCTGTGGTGTCCCTGTCATTCCGAGAAAAAGTTGATCCAGGGAGTGATTTGAAGGGGAAAAAGGGAGAGGCTTAAGAGGGGTGGGGACCCGGCCCTTATCTCTGGGCTAGACCCTGCTTCCACTTTCACCTGCCTGCCAGGCGCCAGGAGCCAGGAAGCTCTCCAAGGGGGCAGATACTGCCTGCCTGGGTGTCAAGGTCACAACTCAGGCTGGGCACCTGGTGTGGCGCCTGGTGGGACAGAGGACCACCCCCCCCCCCAGTCCCCCGGCCCCGTGGCGACAGCAGTCCAGGCCCCGAGCCCTGAGAACCTCTTGATTTTATCTGTATTATTATTTTACCAGAGCCCTGCGCAGCTCTGACTGGTGGTCCCTGGGGCTCCCCCGGTGCTGAGCCATTTGCACGGGTGGGGGGAGGTGTGGTGGTGAGCACAGGCGTTTCTGAGTTCAGCCCCAGCCAGAGATGCTCTGTGACCCCCACCCCCAATACCACCATGTACAAGGGAAGTCGTTTGCAAATTCACTGTGTCATCCTCCCAGTTCTCAGAGCATCCTTTTAAAAAGGTGAATGTGGGCTGTAAATAGCCCAGTGGGACAGTGTGTCGCCCTGCCATGTGTGCGCAGGGTCTGGGTTCGAGCCCATCCCCACCCCCACCCAACACATTGACGGAAGTTTCAGTGCTGTGGTCTTGGTCTCTCTCCCTCTCTCTCCCCCTCTCACTCTTTGCCTTTTTCTGTCTCTGAGAAAGAAAGAAAGAAAAAAAAAAAATTCATCCTGGACTGGTGAAGTCCAGGCAGGAACAATGAACAAAACAAGCAAACGTATTTTTTATTTTTATTAACAAATTCCACACAGTTCCCACCACCAGAGTGTGCTGAGAGGCCCAGCTGTCCCCCAAGTCCGAGGCTCACCCCCTTCTGTGGGGCCATGGGAACCTTCCCTGCAGCAGGGAGCAGGGCCCAGCGGGGGCTGACAGGACTGGCCTGGGGGAATGCTGGCCAGCCACCCCCCCCCCGCCCCACCCTCCCCATGCCTGGAACCCTCTGGAAACCTGCCCATAGCCTCTCCCCTCCCGACAGCTTGTCCTCACCCCACCAGTAGGGCACCCTGCGTCCTCATGCCACTGTCTGTCTGTCTTTGGCACTGTGGTGCTGGGGATTGAACCCAGGGCCTCACACATGCAAAGCATGCACTCTGCCAATGAACTACTCCCCCTCTCCCCCTCCCTCCCCCTCCTTCCCTCTCTCCCCGTCTGTGTCTCCTCCCTCTCTTCTCCCCTTTCAAAGCCAAACTGTCCCTAACAAAGTGAATCCCAGCAAACCCCAGCCAGACCATGCCAAGCAGGGCCCAGCCAGAACCAGCCAGACCCCTTCCCCGCCTCTCCCTCCGGTCTCTCCCTCTCCCTCTCTCCCTCCCTCCTCCCCTTTCTCCCTCCCTCTCTCCCTCCCCCTCCCCTCTCCCTCTCTCTCCTTCTCCCTCCCTCTCTCCTTCTCTCCCCTCTCTCTTCTCCCTCCCTCATTCCTCTCCCCCTCCTTCTCCTCTCCTCCCCTCTCTCCTTCTCTCCCCCCTCCTCCTCCTCTCCCCCCTCTCCCCTCTCTCTCTCTCTCCCTCTCTCTCTCCCTCTCTCCCCTCTCCCTCTCTCTTCTCCCTCCCTCATTCCTCTCCCCCTCCTTCTCCCTCTCTCTCCCCTCCCTCTCTCCTCCCCCCTCCCTTCCTCCTTCTCTCTCCCTCTCTCCCTCCCCCTCTCCCTCCCCCTCACTCCATCTCTCCCTCTCTCTACCTCTCTCTCTCTCTCTCTCTCTCCCCCCTCCTCCCTCCCCCCATCTGCCTGTCTATCTGTGACACACACACATCTCCCTCACAATGGGGGGTGTCCCAGGGCCAGGGCCAGCTGCTCCCAGGGATCAAGGCTTCCTCACGGGGTGCCCACGATACCAGTGGGCCACACACCCGATGGCAAGGGCACATGATGCTGGGCCACCTGTAGACACCCGGCAAACACAGGCCAGCCCTGTGCAGGCTAAGCTGCTCACAGAGACAGCCCACAGGCAGAGCACCTGCCTCCACACAGGGCCCAGCATCGTGCTCCAGGGTCCTGGGTTCAACTCCCTGCACCTCCATCAGCCAGAGCTCAGCAAGGCACTGGGCTCTCTCTCCTTCTTTCATTAAGTGATAATAATAAAAAAGAGAAAAACAGATGCCCAGCCCACTAACCTCCAACTGCCCATCTGGCAGAAGGTCAAGCCAGTCAGGAAAGTGTCACAGCCCAGAGGAACTGAGTTCAGCTAAAAGCAATGGCCAAGCCCACAGACTCTGAGGACAGTGAGGAGGGGACAGGACAGACAGGAGGGGACAGGACAGACAGGAGGGCACAGGACAGACAGGAGGGCACAGGACAGACAGGAGGGCACAGGACAGACAGGAGGGGACAGGGCAGTGAGGAGGGGACAGGACAGACAGGAGGGGATAGGACAGACAGGAGGGCACAGGACAGACAGGAGGGGACAGGGCAGTGAGGAGGGGACAGGGCAGTGAGGAGGGGACAGGACAGACAGGAGGGGATGGGGCAGATAGGAGGGGACAGGACAGACAGGAGGGGACAGGACAGACAGGAGGGGACAGGGCAGTGAGGAGGGGACAGGACAGACAGGAGGGGATAGGACAGACAGGAGGGCACAGGACAGACAGGAGGGGACAGGGCAGTGAGGAGGGGACAGGGCAGTGAGGAGGGGACAGGACAGACAGGAGGGGATGGGGCAGACAGGAGGGGACAGGACAGACAGGAGGGGACAGGACAGACAGGAGGGCACAGGACAGACAGGAGGGGACAGGACAGACAGGAGGGGACAGGGCAGTGAGGAGGGGACAGGACAGACAGGAGGATACAGGACAGTGAGGATGAGACAGGCCCCGACTGACCTGCAATGGAGGCTCTGGGGGAAGAGGAAGAGCCCAGAGCCTGGAGTCTGGGTCCCTGTGACACCCTAGGGCCTGTGTCTCTTAGGTGTCAGGTGGCCGAGTGACTTTCCGTGTAACAGAAGAGGGAGGGGCCGGGGACAGAGCACAGTGGCATGAGTACCAGACTTTACTGCCTGAGGCTGTGAGGTCCAGGTTCAATCCCCAGCACCACCGTCAGAGCAGAGTAGAGCTCTGGGCTCTATCTCCCCTTATCTGTTTCAAATTAAAAGCTAAAACAAGACAGTGGAAGAAATGGAGAGTGAGGCACCCTCACTCTCCATTTGCACCTGGTTAAGCACACAGACCAAGTGCACAGGATGAGGGTTCAAGGCCCAGGCCCCCATCTGCAGGGGAAGCTTCACGAATGGTGGAGCATGTCTGCAGGTGTCTGTCTCTCCCTCCGTCTCCACTTCCCTCTTGATTTGTCTCTATCCAATAAATAAAAAGAAAAACGAAGGGAGGGAGGGAGGGAGGGGGTAGGCAGTGGTGAACCTGGTTGAGCACACCATAAGCAAGGACCCAGGTTCGAGCCCTCTCTCCACCTGCAGAGGGCAAGTTTCTCGGGCTGTAAAGCAGAGCTGCAGGTGTCTGTCTGTCTCTCTCCCTCCGTATTCCCATTCCCTCTCAATTTCTCTTTTTATCCCAAATAAGATAAAATAGCAAAGTTTATTAAAATAAGACCTCACAGCCACAGGGGCTCAAGGCACAAGGAACTGCTCAGATCACACTCTGATTATTACTTCCTCTTGTCCCCTTTATTTGCTTCCTGATGGTGGAGATAACTCATTCAACTCTAAAGAAAGGAAAGACAGCAGTGACCAAAGCAGGAACCACTGCCCCTCACTTTCTCTCAGACAACTGGGAGGACACTGCCTTCAACTCCATCCACTGCCCCTCACTCTCTCTCAGACAACTGGGGGGACACTGCCTTCAACGCCATCCACTGCCCCTCACTCTCTCTCAGACAACTGGGGGGGGGGACACTGCCTTCAACTCCATCCACTGCCCCTCACTTTCTCTCAGACAACTGGGGGGACACTGCCTTCAACTCCATCCACTGCCCCTCACTTTCTCTCAGACAACTGGGGGGGGGGGACACTGCCTTCAACTCCATCCACTGCCCCTCACTTTCTCTCAGACAACTGGGGGACACTGCCTTCAACTCCATCCACTGCCCCTCACTTTCTCTCAGACAACTGGGGGGACACTGCCTTCAACGCCATCCACTGCCCCTCACTTTCTCTCAGACAACTGGGGGGGGGGGACACTGCCTTCAACGCCATCCACTGCCCCTCACTTTCTCTCAGACAACTGGGGGACACTGCCTTCAACTCCATCCACTGCCCCTCACTTTCTCTCAGACAACTGGGGGGACACTGCCTTCAACGCCATCCACTGCCCCTCACTTTCTCTCAGACAACTGGGGGAAAACTGCCTTCAACTCCATCCACTGCCCCTCACTTTCTCTCAGACAACTGGGGGACACTGCCTTCAACGCCATCCACTGCCCCTCACTTTCTCTCAGACAACTGGGGGACACTGCCTTCAACTCCATCCACTGCCCCTCACTCTCTCTCAGACAACTAGGGGGACACTGCCTTCAACGCCATCCACTGTCCCTCACTTTCTCTCAGACAACTGGGAGGACACTGCCTTCAACGCCATCCACTGTCCTCACTTTCTCTCAGACAACTGGGGGGGGGACACTGCCTTCAACTCCATCCACTGCCCCTCACTTTCAGACAACTGGGAGGACACTGCCTTCAACGCCATCCACTGCCCTCACTCTCTCTCAGACAACTGGGGGGACACTGCCTTCAACTCCATCCACTGCCCCTCACTTTCTCTCAGACAACTGGGGGGGGGACACTGCCTTCAACTCCATCCACTGCCCCTCACTTTCTCTCAGACAACTGGGGGGACACTGCCTTCAACTCCATCCACTGCCCCTCACTTTCTCTCAGACAACTGGGGGGGGACACTGCCTTCAACTCCATCCACTGCCCCTCACTTTCTCTCAGACAACTGGGGGGGACACTGCCTTCAACTCCATCCACTGCCCCTCACTCTCTCTTAGACAACTGGGGGGGGGGGACACTGCCTTCAACGCCATCCACTGGCCCTCACTTTCTCTCAGACAACTGGGGGACACTGCCTTCAACTCCATCCACTGCCCCTCACTCTCTCTCAGACAACTGGGGGACACTGCCTTCAACTCCATCCACTGCCCCTCACTTTCTCTCAGACAACTGGGGGGACACTGCCTTCAACTCCATCCACTGCCCCTCACTTTCTCTCAGACAACTGGGGGGACACTGCCTTCAACTCCATCCACTGCCCCTCACTCTCTCTCAGACAACTGGGGGGACACTGCCTTCAACGCCATCCACTGCCCCTCACTCTCTCTTAGACAACTGGGGGGGGACACTGCCTTCAACTCCATCCACTGCCCCTCACTCTCTCTCAGACAACTGGGGGGACACTGCCTTCAACGCCATCCACTGCCCCTCACTTTCTCTCAGACAACTGGGGGACACTGCCTTCAACTCCATCCACTGCCCCTCACTCTCTCTCAGACAACTGGGGGGACACTGCCTTCAACTCCATCCACTGCCCCTCACTCTCTCTCAGACAACTGGGGGGACACTGCCTTCAACGCCATCCACTACCCCTCACTTTCTCTCAGACAACTGGGGGGACACTGCCTTCAACGCCATCCACTGCCCCTCACTCTCTCTCAGACAACTGGGGGGGGGGACACTGCCTTCAACTCCATCCACTGCCCCTCACTTTCTCTCAGACAACTGGGGGACACTGCCTTCAACTCCATCCACTGCCCCTCACTTTCTCTCAGACAACTGGGGGGGGGACACTGCCTTCAACGCCATCCACTGCCCCTCACTCTCTCTCAGACAACTGGGGGGACACTGCCTTCAACTCCATCCACTGCCCCTCACTTTCTCTCAGACAACTGGGGGGGGGGACACTGCCTTCAACTCCATCCACTGCCCCTCACTTTCTCTCAGACAACTGGGGGGACACTGCCTTCAACGCCATCCACTGCCCCTCACTCTCTCTCAGACAACTGGGGGGACACTGCCTTCAACGCCATCCACTGCCCCTCACTTTCTCTCAGACAACTGGGGGGGGACACTGCCTTCAACGCCATCCACTGCCCCTCACTTTCTCTCAGACAACTGGGGGGGGACACTGCCTTCAACGCCATCCACTGCCCCTCACTTTCTCTCAGACAACTGGGGGGGGACACTGCCTTCAACGCCATCCACTGCCCCTCACTCTCTCTCAGACAACTGGGGGGACACTGCCTTCAACGCCATCCACTGCCCCTCACTCTCTCTTAGACAACTGGGGGGGGACACTGCCTTCAACGCCATCCACTGCCCCTCACTTTCTCTCAGACAACTGGGGGGGGGGACACTGCCTTCAACTCCATCCACTGCCCCTCACTTTCTCTCAGACAACTGGGGGGACACTGCCTTCAACTCCATCCACTGCCCCTCACTTTCTCTCAGACAACTGGGGGGACACTGCCTTCAACGCCATCCACTGCCCCTCACTTTCTCTCAGACAACTGGGGGAAAACTGCCTTCAACTCCATCCACTGCCCCTCACTTTCTCTCAGACAACTGGGGGGACACTGCCTTCAACGCCATCCACTGCCCCTCACTTTCTCTCAGACAACTGGGGGACACTGCCTTCAACTCCATCCACTGCCCCTCACTCTCTCTCAGACAACTAGGGGGACACTGCCTTCAACGCCATCCACTGTCCCTCACTTTCTCTCAGACAACTGGGAGGACACTGCCTTCAACGCCATCCACTGTCCCTCACTTTCTCTCAGACAACTGGGGGGGGGACACTGCCTTCAACTCCATCCACTGCCCCTCACTTTCTCTCAGACAACTGGGAGGACACTGCCTTCAACGCCATCCACTGCCCCTCACTCTCTCTCAGACAACTGGGGGGACACTGCCTTCAACTCCATCCACTGCCCCTCACTTTCTCTCAGACAACTGGGGGGGGGACACTGCCTTCAACTCCATCCACTGCCCCTCACTTTCTCTCAGACAACTGGGGGGACACTGCCTTCAACTCCATCCACTGCCCCTCACTTTCTCTCAGACAACTGGGGGGGGACACTGCCTTCAACTCCATCCACTGCCCCTCACTTTCTCTCAGACAACTGGGGGGGGACACTGCCTTCAACTCCATCCACTGCCCCTCACTCTCTCTTAGACAACTGGGGGGGGGGGACACTGCCTTCAACGCCATCCACTGGCCCTCACTTTCTCTCAGACAACTGGGGGGACACTGCCTTCAACGCCATCCACTGCCCCTCACTCTCTCTCAGACAACTGGGGGGACACTGCCTTCAACTCCATCCACTGCCCCTCACTTTCTCTCAGACAACTGGGGGGACACTGCCTTCAACTCCATCCACTGCCCCTCACTTTCTCTCAGACAACTGGGGGGACACTGCCTTCAACTCCATCCACTGCCCCTCACTCTCTCTCAGACAACTGGGGGGACACTGCCTTCAACGCCATCCACTGCCCCTCACTCTCTCTTAGACAACTGGGGGGGGGGACACTGCCTTCAACTCCATCCACTGCCCCTCACTCTCTCTCAGACAACTGGGGGGACACTGCCTTCAACGCCATCCACTGCCCCTCACTTTCTCTCAGACAACTGGGGGGACACTGCCTTCAACTCCATCCACTGCCCCTCACTCTCTCTCAGACAACTGGGGGGACACTGCCTTCAACTCCATCCACTGCCCCTCACTCTCTCTCAGACAACTGGGGGGACACTGCCTTCAACGCCATCCACTACCCCTCACTTTCTCTCAGACAACTGGGGGGACACTGCCTTCAACGCCATCCACTGCCCCTCACTCTCTCTCAGACAACTGGGGGGGGGGGACACTGCCTTCAACTCCATCCACTGCCCCTCACTTTCTCTCAGACAACTGGGGGACACTGCCTTCAACTCCATCCACTGCCCCTCACTTTCTCTCAGACAACTGGGGGGGGGACACTGCCTTCAACGCCATCCACTGCCCCTCACTCTCTCTCAGACAACTGGGGGGACACTGCCTTCAACTCCATCCACTGCCCCTCACTTTCTCTCAGACAACTGGGGGGGGGGGACACTGCCTTCAACTCCATCCACTGCCCCTCACTCTCAGACAACTGGGGGGACACTGCCTTCAACGCCATCCACTGCCCCTCACTCTCTCTCAGACAACTGGGGGGACACTGCCTTCAACGCCATCCACTGCCCCTCACTTTCTCTCAGACAACTGGGGGGGGACACTGCCTTCAACGCCATCCACTGCCCCTCACTTTCTCTCAGACAACTGGGGGGGGACACTGCCTTCAACGCCATCCACTGCCCCTCACTTTCTCTCAGACAACTGGGGGGGGACACTGCCTTCAACGCCATCCACTGCCCCTCACTCTCTCTCAGACAACTGGGGGGACACTGCCTTCAACGCCATCCACTGCCCCTCACTCTCTCTCAGACAACTGGGGGGACACTGCCTTCAACTCCATCCACTGCCCCTCACTTTCTCTCAGACAACTGGGGGGGGGGGACACTGCCTTCAACTCCATCCACTGCCCCTCACTTTCTCTCAGACAACTGGGGGGGGACACTGCCTTCAACGCCATCCACTGCCCCTCACTCTCTCTTAGACAACTGGGGGGGGGGCATTGTCTTCAACTTCATTTTATGTTTTTTTTTCACCGCTGCCAGGATCACGCCCCGGCCTCCCACAGAAGGCCTGCACTCCAGAGCTGAGCCCCCCACCCCCAACCCCAGGGTCCCAGGACCTCTCAGGGTCTAGGAGGACCCCCCCCCACCCCACCGCCAGTGTCACTGACAGCCCAAGGATGCCCTGCAGATAACCCCTACCATATGCTCCAGTGCCCTGAGCTGAGAGAGACGTCTTGAGGGCCCACCCGGGCTGTGGAGGACAGCCTGCAGACAGATTCTCCTGCCTGAGGCGCCAAGGCCAAGGATTGTCCCCAGCTCCACCATCAGACCAGGCAGGCAGCGCAGGGTAAAACAAAGCCCAGTAAGCACTGTCCCTTCTGTCAGGGAGGCCGGGGCTCAAGCTCACACAGCCTTGGCCTCTCCGCTGACATCCCCCAGCTCCAGCGGGCTGTGGGTGGCATTGTGACATCACACCTGGTGACTTGGCCTCAGGGGACAGTTCTGCTGCTGCTTATGCCACTGAAGAGTGCCCAGGGCCTAGTGCTCCCCTAGCCCCGTCCCCGTCCCGGGCCCTGGCACCTGCAGGGTGTGGGTGTGGGGAACACCACCATTCAAGGGGCTTCCACTAATGGCCGTCGGGCACCGCAGCCCCAGGACCCCGATTCCCAGCAGCTGACACACCACAGGGCTACAGGCCTCTCCTGCCCGGCCTCTGCTGAGCCTGGTCCCACCCACAGCTGCTTCCTGCTGGGGTCTCCCAGCTCCTGGCAGGGGGCAACAGCCCCCCCCCCCCCAAATCTCATGCCATTTGTAGCCTGATGCAGCTAGAAGGTGACCCACAGGCTCGTGGGCCCCTGGGAGACACCAGACCAGCTCGTGGGAGCAGACACAGAGAGGCACTGCAGGGCCAAGGCCGACACAAGCAGGGGCTGGTGGGCACACACCTGGTAGAGTGCATACATTGTCATGAGCAAGGACTAGGTTCAGGGCTAGGGTGACAGCTCATTAGTTCTGCTAAAGACTCCTGCCTTGGGCTCCCAGGTCCCAAGCTTAATCCCTAACTCCACCATCAGCCAGAACAGAGCCAGGCTCTGGTCTTTCTGAATTTTTCTCTCTAAATACAAGTTTAAAAAAAAAAAAAAAAACCCTGAAAATTCCCTTTAAAAAAAAAAAATCCAGGTTCAAGGCCTCCCACCTTCAGGAAGGAAGATGGAGGTGGCCTGGTGACAGGAAGCTTCACCTAGCAGCCAGGGAGTTGGGGAGGTGGCTCAGCATGAGAGCACAGGGCTTGCAAGCCTGAGTTGGATCCCTGGCACCGGTGATGCCTGAGCAATGCTCTGGTTTTCTTTCTTTTTAATTTATTTCATTCTGTTGCCCTTGTTTTTTATTATTGTTATTGCTGTCATCATTGTTGGATAGGACAGAGAGAAGTGGAGAGAGGAGGGGAAGACAGAGAGGGGGAGAGAGAGACAGACACCTGCAGACCTGCGTCACCGCCTGTGAAGCGACTCCCCTGCAGGTGGGGAGCCGGGGGCTCGAACCGGGATCCTGATTCCGGTCCCTGCGCTTTGTGCCACCTGCGCTCAACCCGCTGCGCTACGGCCCCACTCCCTGCCCTAGTATTCTTTTTTTTTTTTTTTTTTTTCTACCAGAGCACTGTTCAGCTCTGGCTTATGGTGGTGCGGGGGATTGAACCTGGGACTTTGGAGCCTCAGGCAGGAGAGTCTGTTTACATAACCAATTATGCTATCTACCCTCCAGCATATGCCCTGGTTTTCTAATAAAAATACAAAGAATGCGGTAGTTGGGTGGTAGTGCAGCAGGTTAAACGCAGGTGGCCCAAAGCGCAAGGACCGGTGTAAGGATCCTGGTTCGAGCCCCCGGCTTCACAGGTGGTGAAGCAGGTCTGCAGGTGTCTTTCTCTCCCCCTCCTCTCTCCACTTCTCTGTCCTATCGAACAATAACGACATCAATAATAACTACAACAAGGGCAACAAAAGGGAATAAACTAAAAAAATATAATTTAAAAAATATATACAAAGAATGCATCTCTCTCTTGGTCATATAGCAGTCTCAGTGCCCAGAATGGTGTCTGGTACATAACATGCTCATTTAAAACCCAAATGAAGGCAGGGAAGATGGCACAGGGGTTCTGCCAAAGACTCTCCTGCCTGAGGCTCTAAGGCCCCAGGTTCAATCCCCAGCACCATCATCAGCCAAAGCTGAGCACGGCTCTGGGGAAAATTAATACTAGAACCCAAATGAATGTGTGGTCTAGCCGGGCCCCGACATCTGGTGTCAGGTCACCGGGCCCCATGTCTGCCCCCTTCTCAGCCTTCTCCCAGTCACACTGCTCCCGTGTGGCTGGTCACTCCTGACTCTTTAGAGAGAGGACAACCACACACTGATGTGAGACTGTATCAACAGCAGGGGAGAAACACACATTTTATTAACACACCAGGAGAGCCGGAGTCCCCCCTGGCACCTGGGATGCCAGGCTCCTCTTGCTCCCCAGCCCAGTGCCCTACTCACTGCACCACCCACCATATGTATGAGGATTTTGCTGATGAGACAAAATGGTCCATGTGCTGCCAGGGACTGAACTCGGGCCCTCAGGCTCTATCCACTGGTCACCTCCCAACAACTTTTTAAAAAATTTATTGAGAGATTAATGTTTTACATTCCACAGTAAATATAGTAGTTTGTACATACATAACATTCCCCAGTTTTCCATATAACAATACAACCCCCACTAGGTCCTCTGTCATCCTTCTTCTGTATTCTCCCCACCCACCACCCACCCAGAGTCTTTAACTTTGGTGCGATACGCCAACTTTTTTAAAAAATATATTTTATCCCCTTTTGTTGCCCTTGTTTTATTGTAGTTATTGTTATTGATGTTGTCGTTGTTGGATAGGACAGAGAGAAATGGAGAGAGGAGGGGAAGACAGAGGGGGAGAGAAAAAGACACCTGCAGACCTGCTTCACCGCCTGGGAAGCGACTCCCCTGCAGGTGGGGAGCCGGGGGCTTGAACTGGGATCCTTACGCCGGTCCTTGCGCTTTGTGCCACCTGCGCTTAAACCGCTGTGCTACCGCCCGACTCCCTCCAGCTACTTTTTAAAAGAATATTTTATATATATATATATATATATATATATATACATGTTAACTGCCACCAAGGTTATCACTGGATCTTGGTGCCTTCACAATGAACCTACTATGCCCAGTGGTCATTTATTTAATTAATTAATTAATTTTAATATTTATTTATTTATTCCCTTTTGTTGCCGTTGTTTTATTGTTGTAGTTGTTGATGTCGTTGTTGGATAGGACAGAGAGAAATGGAGAGAGGAGAGGAAGACAAAGAAGGGGAGAGAAAGACAGACACCTGCAGTCCAGTTTCACCGCCCGTGAAGCGACTCCCCTGCAGGTGGGGAGCCGGGGGCTCGAACCGGGATCCTTACACTGGTCCTTGTGCTTAGCGCCACCTGCGCTTAACCCGCTGTGCTACCACCCGACTCCCTTATTTTCTTTTTAAAAACTTATGACGAGAATTTGAGAGGAGATGGGGAGAAAGAGAGACCTGCTGACCTGCTCCACCGTTCATGAAGCAAGCAGGTGGAGAGGGGGACTCGAACCCGGGTCCTTGCAGGGGTGCCACCACCCCATCCCCAAGAATTCACTTGGCGGCCCTGAGGATGACATTGCCTCCGCGGGTCACTCTGCTGAATGAAAGGCCACTCGAGGTGGGGCGGCCGCTGCCTCTGCCCCGCCCGGCCCTCCCGGCCCCGCCCGGCCGCCGCCCTCTCTGTGAGGCGGGAGACCCTCACAGTGCCCGGGCGGGGCCCCCGTCTATAAGAGCGGCGGGCGGCCGGGCCCCAGCCACCACCAAGTTCCACCTGCTCACAGGCCGGCCGACTCCCCGGACCCCTGCCAGCGGCTCCCAGCATGGCCAGGTACCGCTGCTGTCGCAGCCAGAGCCGCAGCCGCTGCTCCCGGCGCCGCTACCGCCGCCGGCGCTGCCGCAGGAGGAGGAGGAGGAGCTGCAGGAGGCGCAGGAGGAGAGGTGAGTCACCCAGGCCCTGCCCAGTGCCCGCCGCCCGCTGCCCGCCGCCCGCCACCTGCTGCCCGTCAGCCCTCGCCCGGCCTGCCTCTCACTCTCCATCCCTCCCCCGCAGCGTGCTGCCGCTACAGGTACCGCCGGTACTGACCGGATGCTGCCCACCGGCCGCCTCCCCGAAGACCCTCAGTCAGCATGAGCATGCCACCACCCCGCCCCCCACCGTGCAGCCAACAGGAGCCTGCTAGCCAACAATGCCGCCTGTCACAATAAATGTTGAAAAAACACCCTCTCTCGCCTGTGCTTGCGGACGGGGCAGGGACGGGGCAGGGACGGGGCGGGCACGACAGGATGGGACGGGAAAGTGGGCACAGGGGACAGGATGGGGCAGGGGGCAGTGGGCAGAGGACAGGGTAGGGGACAGTGGGCACAGGGGGCAGGATGGGACAGGGGACAGTGGGCACAGGGGGCAGGATGGGACAGGGGACAGTGGGCACAGGGGACAGGATGGGACAGGGGACAGTGGGCAGAGGACAGGACAGGGGACAGTGGGCACAGGGGACAGGAAGGGACAGGGGTCAACGGGCACAGGGGATAGGATGGGACAGGGCAGTGGGAAGGGGACAGTGGGGACAGGACAAGGGACAGTGCACTGGGTGGGCACAGGGGATGGGGCGGGAGGGACAGAGGGCACAGGGGACAGTGGGCTCTGCGGACAGGGTAGGGGGACACAGGACTAGAGCCTGTTGCCCGCTGTCCTGGGGGACTTGGTGGGGGGACAGGAGCTCCCCCCTACAGCAGAACCCCCGGAGCCAGTCACAGCACCCCTGCCCAGGACAGTCAGGCTGGGCCTGCCCTGCTGACCCCTCCACTCGGGCTCCACAGGTGCTGACAGGTGTGGGGAGGGAGACCGGGCAGGAGGCAGGGTCAGTCTGACCACTGGGTCAGTACTCTTGCTGGCCCCATGCTGCCCCTCAGGGCTGTCCCTGCTGAGCTCCCCAGGCTGGCCTTCTACACCCAGTGACCCTCTAGGGCACTCAAGACCACACCCGGGACCCTCCCACTAGAGAAGCAGGTCCCCCAGCCCAGATGACCAGGGGCTGACTGTGCCCTCAGACCCACAGCCCTGGTGCCCTGGCTACTGGACCGACCACCTCCCCGGGCCGGTGTCCCATTGCACAGGCTCCAGAGGCAGGTCTGGGGAAGGCCTGAGTCTCTCTCCCAGGGTGGCCGTGAGCAAGCCAACACCTGAGCCTGTGTCCCCACAGAGACGGTGTGACACCCAGGCGCCCAGTCCAGCAGAGCTACACAGGTCGGTGAGACGGCTCAGCTGGACAGTGAGTGAAACCCAGGTTCGAGCCCAGCCCCTGCCGCACAGGGACAAGCTTCGGGGATGGGGACTGTCTATGGGTGCCCTCCCTCTCCCAACTTTTTCCCCAGAGCCCAGCTGAGCTCTAATTGATGGTTGTGCCAGGGACTGAACCTTGGGGCCTGGGAGCCTCAGGCAGGGGAGTCCCAGTGCTGTGTCCCATGCTCTGCAGTTCTCTATCTGAAGCCCTGGTGATGACAGAAGAAACCCTCAAGGCCAGTCAAATCTGTGGACAGGTGAGCAGTGCCTATCCCCCCCCCATCCCCCCCCACACAGGAGGCTGAAGCCCAGGCCGCAGCAGAGCCCCACAGCTGGAGAAATAAAAATACAGGGCAGACGCATGAGGGCGGCCGGGGGTCTGCTCAAATCCCCCTTGTCCCCCGAGACTCGCTCCCCACAAGCCAGGGCATGCGATGGAGCCGGGACCTCGAGGCAAGGCCTGCCCTCTGCTACTGCCAAGGTTTGAGTTCTGCTTGAACCAGAGCCGGGGACTGAACCTGGGGCTTTGGAGCTCCAGGCAGGAGAGTCTTTAGCAGGACCCTGTGCTGCCTGCCTGGCCTTTAAATGAATTTAAGACGATTCGACTTTTTATTCATGTATTTCCCCAGCCTGCCCAGCTCTGGCACGCACGGTGGTGGGGACCAATCCCGGGACCTCAGCCGGCAACCCAGAGCTTGGTCCATGAGGCAGAGGGCCGGGGGCGCAGGGTGGGGACAATGGGGGGGTGCGGCCGCCGGGTCACAGTGGGCCCCCCTTTAAAAGCGGGTGCCCAGGGCCCCCCTGCAGACGGCCCCACGTCACCGGGAGAGCAGCGGGCCTGAGCACCCACGGCCCAGACAGCAACATGGTGGCCCAGCACGTGCGGGCCCGGCAGAGTCCCCAGCAGACGACGGGGCAGCAGGGCCAGGCTCAGGAGGAGCCGCGGGGTGACCGCAGGGCCCGCCGTCCCCGCCCCCGACCCCGCAGGAGGCCCTATCGCAGCTACTCTGGGGCCCGGCGCCGTGGCCGCCCAGGCAGACGCAGGAGGCTACGCAGGGCCGGGGGGCCACTCCGGCGGCTGCAGAGGAGGGCGGCCAGGGTGTCCTGAAGCCGTGTCCGGAGCAGACGTCACCGCTGAAGCCGCAGGCCCTGCACCCCCTCCAGTGCACGGCCACCCCCATCAAAAGTCATGAAATAAAATGGGCAAAAGTCATGAAAATAAAAGCTCGATCAGAAACATCACAGCATAGCCGTGTCTGTCAGCACATGTGGGAGGCAGGGCCCCAGGTCGCCCAGGATGATGTAGGACGCTGTGGGGGCAGTAAGGGGACCCAGGTCACCCAGGACGCTGTGGGGGGCTAGGAGGCGGGAGGCAACTCCAGGTCACCTCAGGGTGCTGTGGGGGTGGAGGGAGGGAGGGGAGACCAGGCTGTGAGGAGAGGGACAGACCATGTGAGCATATCCAGGGTTCTATTGTGAGTCTGGTCCCTAGGTGATGTCTGGCAAGAGTTCAGGCCGAGCCTCCCCCAAGTCAGCCCCTGAGTCACTGGGGAGCCAGCCAGCCCCAGCCTGTGGGCCTTCAGGATGCTGGACACCTGAACAGAAGAGTCCACAGAAGAGACATCCCAGCACTGAGAGAGGGGAGAGGTGCTCTGTCTCCCTGTCTCTCCCGTGGCGTCTCTCCCTGTCTCTGTATGGGTGCTGTGGCTGGGTCACAGTGGAGACACTGTGCTGAGAGCAGGCCACATAGAGCCACCCAGCCAGTGTCAGGACCCGGAGGGCAGGGCTGTCCCCTGCTCCCGTGTCCAGGCCTGCTGTGGGTGGTCCCTCGTGAAGGCCGCCAGACCCCTAGCTCACCCCCTTCACCATCACTGAGGGAGCTGAGGCCACACTGAAGGCAAAGTCCCAGCTGTCCCCTCCCATGGGGGCAGGGGGTGGTCAGGCACAGTAGGAGGGTCACCTAGAGAGAGGGCAGGCAGGCACTTGAGTCTGCAAGGCCAGTGTGAGGAGGACTCGCCCCAGGCCTGCCACCTAGAGAGAGGGCAGGCAGGCACTTGAGTCTGCAAGGCCAGTGTGAGGACTCCTCGCCCCAGGCCTGCCACCTAGAGAGAGGGCAGGCGGGCACTTGAGTCTGCAAGGCCAGTGTGAGGAGGACTCGCCCCAGGCCTGCCACCCTTGGGCTCAGACAGGAAGAAGCATGTCGGGGGACAGCCCATAGCACCCCACCCGGCATCAGCACCCAAAGACCTCTGTAACCCACCCCAGAGGGCCACCACACGGCCTCCTCCACTGCTCCCTGGCCACGGCAGGCTGAGGCGGGTGGCCCTCTGTGACATCAGCGCTGCCCCTGCAGTCCCCCACAGCCCCCATCCGGCAGAGAGCAGCGAGCGTCATGGGTTCCCGCTGTGCCAAGCTGGGCACGGGGCCTGGCCGCAGCCACGTGTCCTCCATGAAGAAGCTGGTGGCCTGCGTGAGTCAGGACAACTTCTCCCTGTCCTCGGGCGGCGAGGAGGAGGAGGAGGAGGAGGAGGAGGAGGAGGAAGAGGAGGAGGCAGCGGTGGCGGCGGAGCCCGAGGCGGGGGAGGAGCAGGAGGACGGAGACGAAGAGGAGGAGGAGGACGAGGGGGATGAGGAGGAAGAGGAGGAGGACGAGGAGGAGCTTCCCCTGCAGGGCAAGCTGCTGCTGATGGAGCCGGAGCGGCAGGGGGCGCCCCCAGAAGCCAAGCCCGGGCCCCCGTAGAGCCCCTGACCCCCACACAGGCTGGCGGAGGCCCCAGAGTGTTCCCGGGAGGACTTTGCCAATTGTCACTACACAATAAACCCCTGGAGGACTCGCCCACTCTCCTGCCTGGGGCACCTGGGCCCATTGGGGGGGTCTGAGCAGACAGCTCACCATGGCTGGGGGCCACTGACCCTCCTGGGCCCCTGAGCTAAGCGTGAATTCCTGTGCTGTCAACAGGATTTGTTTCTAGTAGTAGGAGTAGTAGATTTATTTATTTTTACCTCCAGGATTCTTGCTGGGGCTCGGAGCCTGCACTACCAATCCATGTTCTCCTGGAGGCCATGTTCCCCATTTTTTGCCCTTATTATTGTTGTTGTCATTGCTGCTGCTGCTGTTGGATAAGACAGAAAGAAATGGAGAGAGGAGGGGAAGACAGAGAGGGGGAGAGAAAGACAGACACCTGCAGACCTGCTTCACCGCTTGTGAAGAGACGCCCCTGCAGGTGGGGAGCCGGGGGCTCGAACCAGGATCCTTACGCCGGTCCCTGCGCTTTGAGCCACGTGCGCTTAACCCGCTGCACTACCGCCTGACAACCAGTCAACAGGGTTTATTTAAGGAGGGAGGGGAAGAGGGCTAGGTGAGAGGGAGGGAAGGGGGGACTGAGCCTCAGGCCCGGGTCTGCAGCAAGTCCTGTGCTCTCTCTGCTGAGCCCCATGGCCTCCTCTATTTTGATTTCTGTTTCTTTCCTTAGCTCCGGCTGACAGGCTGGGCTGGACCCAGGACCTGGGAGCCCCAAGTGGGAGTCTGGAGTGAAGGCTCTGTGCCTCCCAGGATGTTCCCCTGAGGAGCACTGGGGGTGGGGGACAGAGGGAGCCCCTGTCCCGAGACTCACGCCAAGGCCTTGGGACTGTGCACAGGGGATCCCCCCCACCCCATGAGTCTCTCTCAGGACTGTCCCCCTCAGCTCCCTGTCACTGTAGCATCACTCAGACTGGGCCGGGGGAGGCGGGACACAGAGGGAACCAAGGGTCAGAGAGGGGAGGGGAGGCCAAGTGCGGCAGACAGCCCAGACAGCCGGCCGGACTGGCGCCCCGGGTACAACCCCTGTGCCAGCACCGCCAGTAGCCAGAGCCGAGCGGGGCTCCTGCTGAGTGAAGGGGCTGGGGGGCGGTTTCTCCAGGAGAGCACACCCCGTCCTGAGGGTGAACACCCTGGTTCCAGCACCTGCCAGGTGGCCGACTGGTGTGTCGCCTCTCTCCGTCACACTGTGTTTCTTAAATTATGCCGGTCAGCCAGCAGGTGTGGAGCCCAGGGATGCTCTGGTCACCACATGCAGACAGTACACTCACACTCACACTCACTCACACTCACACTCCTGCTGGTCACAGGCTCCATCTCACTTGCCCCACTGGCAGCCCCGGAGGTGGCTCAGTGGCTAGAGCAGGGGACTTGCTGCCTGAGGTCCTTGTCCTGGCCTGGCCTGAGCCAGAGCCACTCGGAGCCCCCCCCCCCCCGCCCTTCACTGTTTCTTGTGAAATAGATCTGAAAAGATGGTTCTGCCCACTGTCCCAGTCCACAACCCCAGGCGGTGTGGCTCTCAGTTGGCGAGGGCCCCCGCGCTGCCCATAGAGGGAGGAGTCTTGGGTGATCCCAGGGTGACCCTCCAGTGACCCCAGGCAACCCCTGGGTGATCCTGCAGCCCCCCAGCAGGGTGGGGACAGGCTGTGTCCTCAGAGATTCCCCTGTGTCACAATGGGCCGGGCTGTACAAGTGGTCGGGGCTCGGGGCCGGCGTGTGTAGGGAGCAGGAGGCCTTAGCCCATCCGGCACGGCTGCCATGGACACCAAGACTCAGATGCTGCCCGGCACCCAGCTACATGGCCCCTGCAGCTGCCCCCACTGCCAGAAATGCTGCGGCCACCAGGGCCCTGGGCCCACCACCACACCGCACGGCCCGGCGGTCCGTGGCGCAGAAGCAGACCCCACGGCACAGCCCGGAAGAGGAAGGCCGGCAGGAGGCGTGGACAGGGTGAGCGGGCCCAGGGGCGGGGGCAGGACTGACAGGAGCCGGGCAGAGGGTGGCTGGGTGGTGGGTGTCTGATGCATGGTGGAGGGGTGAGGGAGGGAGGGTTGGAGGAGGGATGGAGCGAGCTGGAAGCCACTGCGCTGGCGGGGTGGGTGGGGGCCTGTGCGGGGCTCATGGGTCACACACTGGCTGGGCCAGGTGGAAGTGAGGGAGGGCAGGGTGGGGGGCCGGGGTTAGTCAGGAATGCTGAGGTGGCTGCCAGCCAGTGGGGAGGATGGACGGACAGATGGAGTGACTGAGTGGACGGTGAACAGATTTGGCCTGGGAAGAGGAGGGTGCCCACACGCACTGAAGACTCGGCACAAAGCATGGCCGCACTGGCTGCTGGTGTGACCGCAGGAGGGGTAACATCAGGGGATCTAGGTCTCACCGCCTCCCCTGCACTCCCTGCCCCCTGCCGCAGGATGGAAGCAGCTGGCCGAGAGGACACCCCAAATTCCTGTGGAGACCACGTATGTGGGCGGCGTCACACATGGACACGAGGCCACTGTGGCTCCCAGGCGGTGCTTATGGCCTGTGTCCTCATTTCAGGGCTCTCTTGCGGCGGGGGGGCGGGGGCTCTGTCTGGACGCACAGGGTGGGTCATGGCGGGCCTCAGTTAGCGACTGGCCAAGTGCAAGGACAGGCTGGTGGACACAGTAGGGCTTCCTCTGTCCCTCTGCCCACAGTTCAGCCACACACGGCAAAGCAGGGCGGCACTCTGCCAAGTAGGGTCACGGGGACAGCACCCTGCTGCCTCGGAAGGAAGGGGCCCTTAGGTGTGGCTGGCAGGGGTAAGGGGCAAGAGGGGCAAGGCCCAGCCAAGGCTACCAGGAAGGGGGGCCAGGACACGCCCAGAGTCGGCATGAGGACAGAACCCCAGAGACCGCCAGATAGCACGGCGGTCTGGCAGAAGTAGCTGGGGGCAGGGGGGTGAATGGAGCCCTGGCAGGCCAGTCCTTCTGGCCCCTCTGGCCCCACACTCCGCCACGCGGCCTTGGGGTCACAGTGAGCATTGGCGAGGCATGGGGGGGTGGCATCTGCAGGCAGGAGAGGAGCCCAGGAACCACATGGCCGGAGAGGGCTCTCACTCCACCACTCAAGGACCTGGGTTTGAGTCCCTGGCCGTCACAGGGGCGTCCCAAGCAGGAAACCAAGGGCAACTCTGTGAGCAAGGCAGTGTCTCCTCCGCAGATGAGGGTGTGTGAGCTGCGGGCAGCTGGGGCAGTGTTGAGGGTGTCTGGGCCTGCAGGACCCCCTCGGCTGAGCCCCCCAGAAGCCCTCCTGCTCCCAAGCAAAGGTCCCCACCCACCCCTCTGCACTCCGGTCCCCCCACCAGGTGCACCACAGACACACAAGCCAGCGCCCAGCAGAAGGCAGCACGCGGCGGGCACCCACGGGCTCCAGGCTCCCCCAAACAGGCCGCGTGTGAAGCTCTGTGTTCACGCCCCAGCACCACATGGGAGCACCACAGAGGGTACAGGGGGAGCTCTGCGGGGTCTAAGACATGCTGGATACAGACAGGAGGGGTCAGCCCCTCAGTCAGCCTCAGTCACTCCCGGTGCAAGGGACGTCGGGGAGCACTCGGCTCATGCGTGGGAGCACCACGAGCTCCACGCACTTAGAGACGGAGGCAGAGACCCCGGCCCGAAGCCCCCTGAAGTGGAGGCGGCCCTGGTCAGCTCACGTACAGCAGTGCAACGCCGAGCTGAGCCGTCCCACCAGCCCCACAAGGCTTTGGGAGGAGCAGCTTGGGGAAGGGGACTGCTTCGCAGGGAGACGCGTCACTGTGGAAGGCCACAGGCTGAGGGCACCTGGGGGGCGGGACCCCATTGTGCTCTAAGGCTTTCTAGGGGTAAGTGAGCAGAGATTCCTGGCGGGAAAGGAGGCGGTGCCCCAGGAGTGGCGTCTGGCAGGGGCAGGGGGCTGCCCACTCTAGAGAGGAGGCTGGACGCCGGACACGGACCGCCAGAGACAGAGCAGCTGGCAGAGTGCACAGGCCACCCTGCATGAGGACTTGGGTTCGAGCCTCCGGCCCCACTACAGGGGGAAAGCCTCACGAATGCAGAAGCTGGTCTGCAGATGTCTCTGTCTCCCCCACTTCTCTCAATGTCTCTTGTCCTGTCACATCAAAAAAAGTTAAAAACCTCACCAAGGCTGCGCATGCTATCACCAAGGCTGTGGTGGGTGGGCAGGCTCTCCTCCGGGCCAGGGGGCTCCTCTCTCAGTCTCCCCCACGTGTTCTGCAGAACGTAGTCACTTCCTCCAGGAGGCCCCCTGATGCTGCAGACCCGGGACTGCCCACAGTCTTCCTCCTGTACACCCCCAAACTCACCAGCCCCCCAGGAGAGTGGAGCCAGTGGCCCCGGCTGTCAGGAGCATGGACCTGTGACTCAGTGGCCTCCTCACCTGCTGTTTGAAAGCCCTCAAGCCAGGCCACCACCTCCTGGAGGCCTCCCTGACTGTCCTCTCATGCCTCCCAGCCCACACACTCCTTGAACCCTTTCTCCCACTTCTTGGCTCCCGGCTTTGACAGGCAGCTGTGGTGGGGTCACCTCCTTGTGCCCCCCCCCCCCGCTCCCCCTCAGGACTGGCAGGATCCACACCACAGCTTCTTCCAGATGCAAACGGAAGGTTCCAGACACAGCACCTCCCATGCTGTGACTGGGGAAACTGAGGCAGCCGGCCCCTGAGCTGCACCCCCAGCAGAGTCGCCAGCTGTAAAGAGATAGTGACGGGCTCTGCGGCCCCCTGGGACGGGTGCGGGTGCGGGCGTGGGAGGCGGCTGTGTCTGGCACTGTGCTGTGGAGTCTGCCCCGGCCTCCCCACCGACACCCAGCTCTTTCTTTTTCCCTTTTGGCATTTGGATTTGGTTTCATTTTGAAGCCGGGACGTCAGAAAATGAAACCGAAGCTGTCCTGGTGGCCCGTGGTGACAACTCACGTGTCCTGACTCATGGGCTGGGGTGGCGGAGAGCCTGGACCCGTGGCCGTGGGGGAGGGGGCAGGCCCAGGCCTCCAGACGGGTCTGCGGGTCCGGGACACAAAGCGTCTCGGGCATCTGCCCCTTTTCCCCAAACTGCAGACTGAACGGTGTGGTGAGGGCAGCTTTCAGCTCAGTGGATGGAGCGGAGGCTCTGGGCTGTGCTTCCTGGGTGCCGTGAGCCCCCACACGGGAGACCCCAGCCTCACTCTCTCTTGCTGTGGCCAGGACAGTGAGGCCAGCACTCATCTCAAGCCCCCCCCCCCCCCGGGGCTCAGTGACAGCAAGGGCCCAAGGGAAGGGTCCAATGGGCCTGGGGTGGGGAGGCTGCCCGAGGGTGTGGGGCTGTGGCCAGGAGCTGTTTGGCGTCCCTCTGCCCAGGGTGGTCCAGGAGAGCCAGCTGGGAAGAACCCCAGCCCTGGCTAGGCCCAGGAGGGAAGGAATGGGGGGGGGGTGCATGTGCAGAGGAAGGGGGACTCTGCGTCTCTCTCTCCTCTCATGCTAATAAGCGAATGATTATTTTTTTGCCTCCAGGGTTACTGCTGGGTCTCGGTGCCTGCATCACAAACCCACTGCTCCTGGAGGCCACTTCCCCCATTTTGCTGCCCTTGTTGTTGGACAGGACAGAGAGAGATCTAGAGAGGACAGGAAGACGAGGCGGAGGGTGGGGGTGGGGAGACGGACACCTGCAGACCTGCTTCACCACTTGTGAAGAGGCCCCCCCCTGCAGGTGGGGAGCAGGGGCTCGAACCGGGATCATTACACCCGTTGGTCAGTGCACTTAACCCGCTGCACTACCACCCGTCCCCCACGAATGAGTTTGTTTTTTTTTTTAATTTATTGATGAGAAAGATAGGAGAGAAAGAACCAGACATCACTCTGGTACATGTGCTGCCGGGGATCGAACTCAGGACCTCATGGTTGAGAATCCAGTGCTTTATCCACTGTGCCACCTCCCGGACCACACACGAATGAGATTTTTAAAAATATTTATTTATTCCTTTTTGTTGCCCTTTGTTGTTTTATTGTTGTAGTTATTATTTCTGTTGTTACTGATGTCGTTGTTGTTGGACAGGACAGAGAGAAATGGAGAGAGGAGGGGAAGACAGAGAGGGGGAGAGAAAGACAGACACCTGCAGACCTGCTTCACCGCCTGGGAAGCGACTCCCCTGCAGGTGGGGAGCCGGGGGCTCGAACCGGGGTCCTTAGCCGGTCCTTGTGCTTTTGCACCGCCTGCGCTTAGCCCGCGGCGCCACCGCCCGACTCCCACGAATGAGATTTTTTAAGAAGCAGGGCGGAGGGGTGGCTCGCCAGCTCGGAAGGCTGAGGCTGAGGCTGGAGAGGGAGCACACGCAGCATTTTCACTGATGCATTTTGGACAGAGACCGGGAATCGAGAGGGACGGGGAGACAGGGAGAGAGACCCCTGAGCTCCCCGCGCAGGAGGGGGAGCCGGGCTGGGCCCCGGGTCCTTCTGCAGCCCGTGTGCACGGTCCCCTTCGCGCCCCCACCCCGACGCGCGTGCACGGCCGCAGGTGCCGAGCTGCAGGCGGACAACGTGCAGCGGCCGAGCCCCCGGCTGCCCCCAGCCCTGCGCGGCCCCCCGGCTTCCCGGGAACTCGGCCGCGGGCGCCTCCGGGCGGGCGTGGAGATTCCCGCGAAGCCTGCGGTCAGGCCGCCGCTTCCTGGGAAGCCCGGAGGGCGGGGGTGGAGCGGGGAGGAGACAGCTGCGGGCGGCACCCAGACAGCCGCGGCCCGGGACGGCCGTGAGGCTGCGGGGACGGGGGCCCGGCCCGGGGGAAGCGACCGGGCAGGCCGTGCTCCGGGGCGTGCGGGGCCCTGCGGGCGGGGGGCGGGCGGGGGGGGACCCGCGCCAAGGCGGAAAGAGAAACTGAAAGCGGGGCGTGGCGGGGGCGTGACCGCGGGGGCGTGGCCATGGAGGCGTGGCCAGAGGGGGCGTGGCCCGGGGCGTGGTCGCGTCGCACCGCCCGCCTATAAAGGCCGTGCGCAGGGGCGGGCGCCGAGCAGAGCGAGCTGCGGCCCGTGCAGCGGCAGGGCTCGCGGCCCCGGAGCATGCGCGACAGCTGCCCCGGAGTCCCCCGCCGCCCCGCCCGCGGCGCCCCGCGCCCCGCCGCCAGGTGAGCCCACCGGGCGGACGAGGAGGCGGCGGGCAGGGCAGGGCAGGGCGGGGGCGGGGCCGGCGCAGGCCACTAGGGCAGCCCGGCAGGAGCGCGCGGCGCCGCTCTCGGTCCGCTTGGCGCGGCCGCCCGGAACAGGCGCCCTGCCCGGCGTGGCCAGCAGGCGGCGGGCGCCGGGTGCCGGGCGAGCGGGGCGGGTGCGGACCGCCGTGGGGCGCCGCCCGCCGCCGCGCTGACCGCCTCTCCCCGCAGCGCACCCCCGGACGCTATGGCTCACCCCTCCGGCCGGCCCCGCGTGTAGGATGGTGGCGCACAACCCGGTGGCAACCGACCATGCGGCGTCCACGGCAGCCGCGCGCCCCGGCCCGGCCCCGCCGCCCGCGCCCGGCGACACGCACTTCCGCACGTTCCGCTCGCACGCCGAGTACCGGCGCATCACCCGCGCCAGCGCGCTGCTGGACGCCTGCGGCTTCTACTGGGGGCCGCTGAGCGTGCACGGGGCGCACGAGCGTCTGCGCGCCGAGCCCGTGGGCACCTTCCTGGTGCGCGACAGCCGCCAGCGCAACTGCTTCTTCGCGCTCAGCGTGCGCATGGCCGCGGGCCCCACGAGCATCCGCGTGCACTTCCAGGCCGGCCGCTTCCAGCTGGACGGCAGCCGCGAGAGCTTCGACTGCCTGTTCGAGCTGCTGGAGCACTACGTGGCGGCGCCGCGCCGCATGCTGGGGGCCCCGCTGCGCCAGCGCCGGGTGCGGCCGCTGCAGGAGCTGTGCCGCCAGCGCATCGTGGCCGCGGCCGGCCGCCACAACCTGGCGCGCATCCCGCTCAACCCGGTGCTGCGCGACTACCTGAGCTCCTTTCCCTTCCAGATCTGAGCGGGCCTCGCGCGGGTGCCCCTCCTCCTGGCCTGGCGTCCCCCTCCTGGCCTGGGCGCGGGTGCCCCCCTCTCCTGGCCTGGGTGTCCCTCCTGGCCTGGTGTCCCCCTCCTGGCCTGGGCTCGGGGTGCCCCTCCTCCTGGCCTGGTGTCCCCCTCCTGGCCTGGGCGCGGGGTGCCCCTCCTGGCCTGGTGTCCCTCTCCCGGCCTGGTGTCCCTCTCCTGGCCTGGGTGTCCCTCCTGGCCTGGTGTCCCTCTCCTGGCCTGGGTGTCCCTCCTGGCCTGGTGTGTCCCTCCTGGCCTGGTGTCCCCCTCCTGGCCTGGTGTCCCTCTCCTGGCCTGGTGTCCCTCTCCTGGCCTGGGTGTCCCTCCTGGCCTGGTGTCCCCCTCCTGGCCTGGGCGCGGGTGCCCCTCCTGGCCTGGTGTCCCTCTCCTGGCCTGGGTGTCCCCTTCCTGGGCCTGGGGAGCCCTGGGTGCCCCTCCTCCTGGCCTGGGCGCCTCTACCCCCTGGGCCTGAAGAGCCCTGGGTCACCCCCACCTCTGTGGTTCCTCTACTCCCGGCCCCCTCCCCGAGCCTGGTGGCCCACCTGGGCCTCAGGAGGGGCAGACAGCCGTACCCCCCTTGTTGTAGCAGCTTAGCTGTATTCCGGGCCAGCCCGGCGCCTACCTCTTCATGTTTCTTCATGTTTACATTCGTCCAGAATCTTTGCACAGACCAGGGGTTTGGGGGAGGGTCTCTGGCGCCTATTTTTCTGCTGTGCAGAAACCTATTTTATATTTTTTACACCAGTTTTGGTAATAAACTTTATTATGAAAGTTGTTTTTTAAAGAAAAACATCTGGAAGAGTGTGTGCTCTGGCCCAGGGTTCTGGAGTCTGAAGGGGGACTGGGTGCTGGCTTGGGTACCTGGAGCCCTTCTTCTGGGGCAGGAAGCCAGCGGGCGCTCGGTGCCTGATGCACAGCTGCCCCACGCGGTGGACAGCAGGCGGGCCGAGCCCAGCTGTGGTCGCCCCTTCCGCGCCAGAGCCTGTTTTGGCTGTCCACCCAGAGTGAGACGGATGACAGAGCAAACTTCTTTCATTCTGTGACCACAACAACTTCCAGGAAGAGGCGGGGGAGTGGGGTCCACAGAGTTTTTGGAAGGAGCTGGGTGGCACATTCTGAAACTGGGGGGGGGGACCCCACGCTTTCTGGGGCACAGGAGGCGCTCTGGTCTGGCGGCCTGGGGCCTGCGGGAGCCATGCTGGGAGGACTGACCACTTAGGGCCGGGTGCCGTGCCTGCAGCTGTGTCGTTTCAGGGTACTGGGGTGCAGGCACCCAGAAGCCAGGCCGCCAGGCCTCCAGAGGTGCTGGGCCAGGGGAGGCGGTGGCATCTTGTCCGGGCCTCCCAGGGCCCAGTGCTCTTCTCTTCTGGGAAGCCCCTGGCTGCCCTGCCCCCCCCTCCTGCCTCCAGCGGGGGAACCCCACAGAGGTGCCGGGCTCCCCTGCCGCTGTGGGTTAGAGGCCTGGTCCCATGTCAGGTGGGGACAGGGAGGCGTCCAGGCACTCAGCCAGGGGTGGAGCTGGCTCTCCATGCTGTCCCATGCTCCAGGCTGCCAGGGCTGTGCTGACAGCTAGGCCGACAGGTGCGGCACTGAGCACAGCACCCAGGCCCTCAGCTCTGGGGCCCACCCACAGGCACTGTGCACAGCACCCAGGCCTCCTGAGCCCAGAAAAGAGCATCCCCTGGCCAGAGGAACCAACTAGGAGACAGCTGGCAAGACTCGGGCCTCTGATTCCTGCCTCAAAGTTGGAAAATGACAGCTTTATGAGGCCTCACACACGCCCGTCCCAGAAGCCAGCCCTGAGCCCCTCCCCGAGTCTGGCCACACTGGCCTGGCCCCTTGGGAGCACCTCCCACAGGGGCTGGAATCTCACAGGGAGAGGAGTTGGGGCACCCTGAGTGCCTCCTCTCCCCTGTGGCTCGCCACCACCCAGATTCTGTCTCCCCATGTCAATACAAGAGAATGGGAAGTGGAGGGGTACGGTATCCTGGGAGGCACGCTAGCAGGAGGGCAGGGCGGGTGAGTGCCTCGTTCAGCGTGGAGCTGCCCCCAGGAGGGTCACAGGCACCGCTGCATAGAAGTGGCTACTGAGATGCACGTCTGTCCACCCTCAGAGCAGGGCCAGGCCAGGGTGATGCCCGGACACCGGGCCTACCAGGATGTGGGCCCGAGCAGAGTGGCGCTGCTCCCCCCACACCCGAAGCTGGGAAGGGCCCAAGTGGGCACAGTCTGGCCCCCCAGCAGGTTACGCCGACCTCCCAGCAAGCAAACAGAGCTGAGGCACCCAGGGAGACCCACCTGGAGTGACCCCTCAACGTGCTCCCTGCAGTAAGGGCTCCCCAAGACCCCTGGGTGACCTCTTGGATGCCCCCCCAGCCGGCGCCCCCGCCCGTAGATGCTTCCAAAGAACAAGCCTCATCTTCAGCCAAACAAAACAGGGAGCCTGCTGCCAGACAGACACTTGCCCCACACTCACCACGGCCCCGCGGCCTCACCTGTCCTGGCTGCTTCCAGCGGCTTGGGCCCCCATCCAGGTGGGCCTCTGGGTCTCGAGCTGTCAAAGTGCTGGGCCCGTCCAGTGTCCACACTGCTTGGGCTGTCCAGTGTCCAGGTCCCTGAGGTCAGGTCTGTCCAGTGTCCACACCGCCTGGGCCATCCAGTGTCCAGGTCCCTGGGGTCAGGCCCATCCAGTGTCCATACCGCCTGGGCCATCCAGTGTCCAGGCGCCTGAGGTCAGGTCCGTCCAGTGTCCACACCGCCTGGGCCGTCCAGTGTCCAGGTCCCTGAGGTCAGGTCTGTCCAGTGTCCACACCACCTGGGCTGTCCAGTGTCCAGGCGCCTGAGGTCAGGCCCGTCCAGTGTCCACACCGCTAGACTATCCAGTGTCCAGGTCCCTGAGGTCAGGTCCGTCCAGTGCCCACACCACTAGACTATCCAGTGTCCAGGTCCCTGAGGTCAGGCCCGACCAGTGTCCACACCACTAGACTATCCAGTGTCCAGGCACCTGAGGTCAGGCCCGTCCAGTGTCCACACCGCCTGCGCCATCCAGCGTTCACACCGCTAGACTACCCAGTGTCCAGGCGCCTGAGGTCAGCCTTGGGTCCACGTAGGCCTCAGCGTCCAGCCCCGGCCAGGTGAAGGAGCCCCAGGCCCAGCTGCGCAGACGACTGAGCATGGAGGGGTCGCGTGCAGGTCTCAGGCCCGGGACCGGCCATCCGGGTGCCTGCATGGTTGGGGTCTGAGCTGTGCACACACCTGCGTGTCGCCCACCCTGACCACACCCACTCCCGGGAGCACGTGCAGATGACATCATGGCGCCCACCTGCCCCACAGAGTGCCCCGCCCCTCCTGGCCCGGCAGCAGGGTCCTAGTGCTCCCCTTTCCCAAAGGCGGGGCTCAGGGCTGCCATACCTGCCCCCCAGGCAGAAACCAGGGGTGGGAGATAACTCGGGGGGCGGGTGTCCACCCCATGCCAGAGCCCCAGCACCATGTGGGTGGTGTCACAGCACCAGGGAGAACTCTAGGGCTGTGGTCTCTCTCCCTCTCCCTCTCTCTCTTCCAAAGCAGGATTTGAACCAGACTTGAAACCAGTCTCCAACATGCGACCCTCACCCCTCTTTAAACATGTCTTTATTCCTGTGGGAGACAGACCACTGCTCTGCTCTAGGGCAGGGAGGTGCTGGGGACTGAACCTGCAGCCTAACACCTAGCTGCCTTCCTGTCCAGTGAAACCCTCCCCTTCACGCCCGGCCCCTCTGTGCCCCTCAGCAAAGCTTTCGCTGTTCCTGGCTTCCACTTCGCTTGACCAACTCCTGGCAGCTGTCACCTCCCCCAGGAGGCCCTCTGTGACTTTGCCCCCTGACACCCCCCAGGGGCTTTGCTGAAGCCATGTCAGGGTGTGTGTTGCTGCCTTCTGGACTTGGTTTCCCCGGCTGTTCAGCATGGCCAGCACTGGCAGGGGACAGTCGTCCGCAGATGCCCAGACAGAGCTCTCAAGCTACACCAGGGGTCAGAGGAGACGGGTGCCTGGGGAGAGGCAGCCCTGCGTGGCCCAGAAGCCCCTCTGCCAGTCAGCCTGGTGCAGCATGTCCCCAGCGGGAAGGATCTGGGGGAAGGCAGCAAAAGGAAGGCATTGGGGACGGCTGGTGAGGGGAGCCAGCGACAGAAGGCATGGGAGAGGAGACAGGAAGGGCCATAGAGGCAGAGGCAATGGACAGAAGAGAGACAAAGAGGAGTGTCAGGGGAGAAGGGATAGTCCAGAGGTGAAGAGCACTCGGTGGGTGGCAGAAAGGGGCAGAAAGGGACACTGGGGGTGGTTTTGGGGGGCTTGGCTTGGGGGGCCTGGGCTCCTGGCTGGGAGGACTCTGGGCCCATGGCTGGGGGGGCTCTGGGGTCCCGTCCTGGGGTCTCTGGGGTCCTGTCCTGGGGGGCTCTGGGGTCTTGTCCTGGGGGGCTCTGGGGTCCCGTCCTGGGGGCTCTGGGGTCCCGTCCTGGGGGGCTCTGGGGTCTTGTCCTGGGGGGCTCTGGGGTCCCGTCCTGGGGGCTCTGGGGTCCTGTCCTGGGGGGCTCTGGGGTCCCGTCCTGGGGTCTCTGGGGTCCTGTCCTGGGGGGCTCTGGGGTCCTGTCCTGGGGGGCTCTGGGGTCCTGTCCTGGGGGCTCTGGGGTCCTGTCCTGGGGGCTCTGGGGTCCCGTCCTGGGGGGCTCTGGGGTCTTGTCCTGGGGGGCTCTGGGGTCCCGTCCTGGGGGCTCTGGGGTCCCGTCCTGGGGGGCTCTGGGGTCTTGTCCTGGGGGGCTCTGGGGTCCCGTCCTGGGGGCTCTGGGGTCCCGTCCTGGGGGGCTCTGGGGTCTTGTCCTGGGGGGCTCTGGGGTCCCGTCCTGGGGGCTCTGGGGTCCTGTCCTGGGGGGCTCTGGGGTCCCGTCCTGGGGTCTCTGGGGTCCTGTCCTGGGGGGCTCTGGGGTCCTGTCCTGGGGGCTCTGGGGTCCTGTCCTGGGGGCTCTGGGGTCCCGTCCTGGGGGGCTCTGGGGTCTTGTCCTGGGGGGCTCTGGGGTCCCGTCCTGGGGGGCTCTGGGGTCTTGTCCTGGGGGGCTCTGGGGTCCCGTCCTGGGGGCTCTGGGGTCCCGTCCTGGGGGGCTCTGGGGTCTTGTCCTGGGGGGCTCTGGGGTCCTGTCCTGGGGGCTCTGGGGTCCCGTCCGGGGGGCTCTGGGGTCCCGTCCTGGGGAGCTCTGGGGTCCCGTCCTGGGGGGCTCTGGGGTCCCGTCCTGGGGGCTCTGGGGTCCCGTCCTGGGGGGCTTGGGGTCCCGTCCTGGGGGGCTCTGGGGTCCTGTCCTGGGGGGCTCTGGGGTCCTGTCCTGGGGGCTCTGGGGTCCCGTCCTGGGGGCTCTGGGGTCCTGTCCTGGGGGGCTCTGGGGTCCTGTCCTGGGGGCTCTGTGGTCCCGTCCTGGGGGGCTCTGGGGTCCTGTCCTGGGGGGCTCTGTGGTCCTGTCCTGGGGGGCTCTGGGGTCCTGTCCTGGGGGGCTCTGTGGTCCCGTCCTGGGGGGCTCTGGGGTCCTGTCCTGGGGGCTCTGGGGTCCTGGATAATGGGCTCTAGGCCCAGTGACCCCTGCCTGGCTTTGTCAGTGACTCTCCTGTGCAGGCAGGAGCCTGTCAGGCCACCCCCAGCTCCTCCTCCAGCCCCAGAGAACAGAAAGTAAAAGCCCAGGCGCCAGCCGGCCTTCCGGCCTGTCATCTGCTTTCTCAGAAACCAGCCTCTGCACCAGCTGCAGCCAGGTCTTCCGGCCTCCCCGGGGTCAGCACAGGCCACAGGTGGGGCAGCCAGAGGATGTGAAGCACACCCGCTGTGGAGGCTCAGGCTTGGCAGACCACTGGGAGGGTGGCCTGTGGTGGGAGGGAAACGGGCAGGTGTGTGTGTGTATGTGTGTGTGTGGTGATGGTGGGTGCATTCAAGGGAGGCTCCCTGGAGGAGGCACCAATTAGCCCTCTGCAGGAGGGATGCATGGGCCAGGCTGCCATGCCCCACATCTGCCCTGAAGCCTGGGGAGGGGCAGTGGCCAACATCATGCAGCTTGTGGGCAGATCAGGGGCTTGAGGCCCAGGCTGCCCTCACAGAGCAGTGTGTCCCTCCACTTTGGGAAAGAAAGTCCCCATTGGACAAAGCCCTCGCAGGGCACCCAAGAACCCAGCTTTGAACCCGGGGTCACCACACCAGAGTGTCTGCAGGGACCTTCAGAAGCAGGGCCACACTGTCTCCTCCTCTCCATCTCTCCGTCTCTAACCCCCACCCAGGGGAAAGAGGAAAGGGCACTGGAAACGGGGGCATAAAGGGACAGGACAGGGGACAGAGCCAGGCAGGGAGGGGACAGCGAGGGACGGGGAGAGAGAGGACAGAGAGGGATGGGGAGAGAGGGGACAGAGAGGGACGGGGAGAGAGAGGACAGAGAGGGACGGGGAGAGAGGGGACAGAGAGGGACGGGGAGAGAGGGGACAGAGAGGGACAGGGAGAGAGGGGACAGAGAGGGACGGGGAGAGAGGGGACAGAGAGGGACGGGGAGAGAGGGGACAGAGAGGGACGGGGAGAGAGGGGACAGAGAGGGACGGGGAGAGAGGGGACAGAGAGGGACGGGGAGAGAGGGGACAGAGAGGGACGGGGAGAGAGGGGACAGAGAGGGACGGGGAGAGAGGGGACAGAGAGGGACGGGGAGAGAGGGGACAGAGGGACGGGGAGAGAGGGGACAGAGAGGGACGGGGAGAGAGGGGACAGAGATGGACGGGGAGAGAGGGGACAGAGGGACGGGGAGAGAGGGGACAGAGAGGGACGGGGAGAGAGGGGACAGAGATGGACGGGGAGAGAGGGGACAGAGGGACGGGGAGAGAGGGGACAGAGAGGGACGGGGAGAGAGGGGACAGAGAGGGACGGGGAGAGAGGGGACAGAGGGACGGGGAGAGAGGGGACAGAGAGGGACGGGGAGAGAGGGGACAGAGAGGGACGGGGAGAGAGGGGACAGAGAGGGATGGGGAGAGAGGGGACAGAGAGGGCCGGGGAGAGAGGGGACAGAGAGGGATGGGGAGAGAGGGGACAGAGAGGGACGGGGAGAGAGGGGACAGAGAGGGACGGGGAGAGAGGGGACAGAGAGGGACGGGGAGAGAGGGGACAGAGGGACGGGGAGAGAGGGGACAGAGAGGGACGGGGAGAGAGGGGACAGAGAGGGACAGGGAGAGAGGGGACAGAGGGACGGGGAGAGAGGGGACAGAGAGGGACGGGGAGAGAGGGGACAGAGATGGACAGGGAGAGAGGGGACAGAGGGACGGGGAGAGAGGGGACAGAGAGGGACGGGGAGAGAGGGGACAGAGAGGGACGGGGAGAGAGGGGACAGAGAGGGACGGGGAGAGAGGGGACAGAGAGGGACGGGGAGAGAGGGGACAGAGAGGGACGGGGAGAGAGGGGACAGAGAGGGATGGGGAGAGAGGGGACAGAGAGGGACGGGGAGAGAGGGGACAGAGAGGGACGGGGAGAGAGGGGACAGAGAGGGACGGGGAGAGAGGGGACAGAGAGGGACGGGGAGAGAGGGGACAGAGGGACGGGGAGAGAGGGGACAGAGAGGGACGGGGAGAGAGGGGACAGAGAGGGACGGGGAGAGAGGGGACAGAGGGACGGGGAGAGAGGGGACAGAGATGGACGGGGAGAGAGGGGACAGAGAGGGACGGGGAGAGAGGGGACAGAGGGACGGGGAGAGAGGGGACAGAGAGGGCCGGGGAGAGAGGGGACAGAGAGGGACGGGGAGAGAGGGGACAGAGGGACGGGGAGAGAGGGGACAGAGAGGGACGGGGAGAGAGGGGACAGAGAGGGACGGGGAGAGAGGGGACAGAGGGGGACAGGGCAGGGAGGGGACAGAGAGGGACAGGGAGAGAGGGGACAGAGGGACAGGGCAGGGAGGGGACAGAGAGGGACAGGGAGAGAGGGGACAGAGGGACAGGGCAGGGAGGGGACAGAGAGGGACGGGGCAGGGAGGGGACAGAGGGACAGGGCAGGGAGGGGACAGAGGGGGACAGGGAAGGGAGGGGACAGAGGGGGACAGGGCAGGGAGTGGATAGAGAGAAACGGGGGAGAGAGGGGACAGAGAGGGACGGGGAGAGAGGGGACAGAGAGGGACTGGGCAGGGAGGGGACAGACAGTGACAGGGCAGGGAGGGGTAAGAGAGGGACGTGGAGAGAGGGAACAGAGTTGGACAGGGGAGAGAGGGGACAGAGAGGGACGGGGGAGAGAGGACAGAGGGACAGGGATGGGAGGGGACAGAGAGAAATGGGGGAGAGAGGGGACAGAGAGGGACAGTGAAGAGAGGGACAGGGGGCTGAGAGGGTCAGGAGACACAGAGACAGGGACAGGAGACAGAAAGATGGGAAAGAGGGACAGGGAACTGAGAGGGACAGGGGACTTAGAGGTACAGGGGACAGAAGGACACATAGGGACAGGGGGCAGAAGGGACGGGACAGAGAGGGACAGGGGACAGAAGGACACAGAGGGACAGGGGGCAGAAGGGTCGGGGGCAGAGAGGGACAGGGGACAGAAGGACACAGAGGGACAGGGGGCAGAAGGACCCATAGGGACAGGGGCAGAAGGGGCGGGGGCACAGAGGGACAGGGAGAGAGAGACAAAGAGGGACAGGGGGCACTGAGGACCAGGGGATGGGGGGCAGGTGGCAGCTGTGGCCAGGCAGAGTGGGGGGGTGTCTTCAGGGAAGTGGTGAGGCCACAGTTCCAGGAAGCGTGGCTGAAACTTGTCTGTGGTGTCCTTGTCTGGGATCCGCAGGGGGGTGGGGGGGACTGCCTGTCACCCCTGGTCCCCACACTGGCTGAGGCTGAGGTGGCATTCAGCCCCCCCACGGGCCATGGGAGCACCACCCTCTCCCCCAGGTGCCCCCTAGACACTGGTGCACGGGGGTGGGGGGGGGAACACCGGTGGGCCTAGCTGATCAGTGGTTTTCAAAGCAGGAAAAGTCACTGATTTTTTGTGTTTTTGCCGCGGAGATCGACACTGGGGCTCGGGGGTGACAGGAGGACCCCTGTTCCGGAGTCCACTAGTCCTTCTCTGTCTGTGTTTGCCGGAGACAGAGGGAGACACCTGCAGCCCTGCGCCACCATTTAGGGAGCTTCCCTGCAGGTGGGGAGCGGGAGCTCGAACCCAGGTTCTTGCTCAGTGTGATATGTGCACTCCACCCAGTGTGTGGCCTGCAGGTCAGCAGATCTGCTGGGGGGTGGGGGCTGATGGCACCCCCTTCCCAGGCCCTGGGCTCCAGGAACCCACTGCTACGGCTGGAAACTGCAAAGCAGGGGCTGTAAATCAGGTTGCCGGGGACTGGTGGCCGCCTGAGGGGCATGCGGGGGGGTGGGGGTGGGGGTGGGGGGGCTTCAGACGGTGCCCCCTTCACTCTGCAGAGGGCTATGCAGGGGCGAGGCTCAGGGCTGTCACAAGACCCCCTCCCCAACATCTAAAACAAAAAGCAGGTGGGAGGGAGGGGGAGCAGGCGGGGAGCTGGGGCAGGTCAGCGGGCAGGGGGAGGGCTCAGGCCTGAGGGCAGTGGCCCCACAGCCTGTGACAGCCACCTCTGTTCTCTCTCCTGAGTGAGGGAGTGAGGGTGTGAGTGAATGAGGGAGGGAGTGAGGGCGTGAACAATGCAAGCCCAGCCTGTCCCCCAGGATGGGGTGAAAGGTCACACACCCCGGGGGCCCCCAGACCCGGGCCGTCCCCCTCCTCGCCGGGGACAGCCCCCCAGCCTCGCTGATGCATGTCACAGTGGGGAAACTGAGGCAGGGAAGGGCAGGGAAGCCCCCCAGGGACGGGGGGGGGGTTTGTAGGGTGGGGTGGGACCCCCATGAGAGCGCCCCCTTCACCCACTCTCCAGAGGGGACCGGGCCCAGAGGCTTAAGGGGCAGTGTGGGGACTGGAACCTGGACCTCCAGATGTGGCTGGGGTGTAGAGACAGGGAGGATGTGGGGGGTGGTGAAGCTGGGCGCCCCCACCCCCCACAGGAAGAGGCGGAGAGAAAGTGAAAGCCCAGGACAGCTGTGGTGACAGGGACGCGGCCAGACACTAGCGGGGGACACGGGTTCAGCCACCATCGTGGGAGACTGGGAGACTGCGGGATTCAGCACACACACACCCCCTGCCTAGGAAACTGGGGTTCAGTCCTTCCCCCCGCTGACAAAAATAATTCTCTATGAATGAGAGGGAGAGGGGAGGGGAAAGAGGGGGAGAGAGGAGGGAGAGGAGAGGGGAGGGAGAGAAAGAGAGAGGGGAGGGGAGGGGAGGGGAAAGAGGGGGAGAGAGGAGGGAGAGGAGAGGGGAGGGAGCGAGAGAGGGGAGGGGAGGGGAGGGGAAAGAGGGGGAGAGAGGAGGGAGAGGAGAGGGGAGAGGAGGGGAGGGGAAGAGAGGGGAGGAGAGGGGAGGAGAGGGGAGGAGAGGGGAGGAGAGGGGAGGAGAGGGGAGGAGAGGGGAGGAGAGGAGAGGGGAGGAGAGGGGAGGGACGGTCAGTCCCGGAGGTGCAGTGGGTAAGGCACTCGGGTCCTGAGTCCAGTCCAGGAAGCATGTGTACCAGAGTGATGTCTGCTTCTCTCTCTCTTTTTGTCTTTTTCATTAATAAAGAGACAGAGAGGGGGAGTTGGATGGTGGCGCAGTGGGTGAAGCGCACGTGGCACAAAAGGCAAGGACCTGCATAAGGATCCCGGTTCGAGCCCCCGGCTCCCCACCTGCAGGGGAGTCGCTTCCCAGGCGGTGAAGCAGGTCTGCAGGTGTCTGTCTTTCTCTCCCAGGTGTCTGTCTTCCCCACCTCTCTCCATTTCTCTCTGTCCTATCCGACAATGACGACATCAATAACAATGATAACAGCAACAATAAAAAAAAACCAAGGGCGACAAAAGGGAAAATAAAAGAGGAGAGCAGGAAGGACAGTGAGCGAGGCCCGGGGCAGGTGTGGGCACCAGGGCAGGTGCTGCCTGTGGGGGCTCCAGCCAGGCCCCCAGCCCCTAGGACCCCGCCCCGCCCCCAGTCGGCACCCCAGGTGGCCGCCAGAACAGCAGCGGCAGCGAGGGAGGTAACAGGAAACCGGGGACGTGCTGTCCCCAGACTACCGAGAACCGGCGGGGGGACAGGGACAGGCTGTGCCTGGCGGGTGACCACACGGGGGGAGGGGCCTGGGGGGCGTCCAGGGCGCTGCTGCCCCCACCGAGGCCCAGCGGCTCCCAGTCACTGAAGGAGGCTCTCCGTGTCCCCGCGAGGGGCTGCCCCACAGCTGTCCTCCCCGTCCCGGCCCCCACGCTCATGGCCAGTCCCGGGCCCCATGCTTCTCCCCAGGCACAGTGGAGTGTGTGGAGCTCAGCCAGGGATAGCAGCCCCAGGGCCCAGTCGGGACACTAAGGGGGGCTGGGGTCCAGTGGGGGCGGGGAGGCTCCGTGCCTTTTTGTCTGGAATGTCTGGAATGGTCTTTCCAAGGACTCACCGGAGGAGGGCTGGGTGCAGGCACGAGGGTCTTGGGCGCCTGGGGAGTGGTCTGCCCCCGCCCCCGCTGAGCCCCCATGCGTGAGGGACCCAGAGGGCTGAGTCCAGAGGCCTCCTGTGTCTGGGCTCCTGAGAGCAGGTGTGGGGAGGGCTCAGCGGGGAGGGGGCCTGCTTGCCGCCCAGGGTCCAGAGCTCCGGTGCTCAGTCGTCTGCAATAAATAAAATCAGGCAAGTCTAGGCCAGGAGCTGGCACAGCACTTCTGCAGAGACTCTCCTGCCTGAGGCTCTGAGGGCCCAGGTTCAATCCTCAGCACCACCACCAGCCAGAGCTGACAGGGCTCTGGGGAAGGAAACAAACTAAATATGTGAAGAAATATTTTATTTTTAGTTTGTTTTTTTTATTTATTATTGGATAGATAAAAATTGAGAGAGAAGGGATAGATAGGGGAGAGAGACAGAGAGACACCTGCGGCCCTACTCACCGCTTGTGAAGCTTTCCCCATGCAGGTGGGGCCCGGGGGCTTGAACCCGGGTCCTTGTGCGCTGTGATGCGTGCTCTTAGCCGGCCATGCCAAGAAGTATTTGAAAAGAGCCTATCGAGTGACCTGTGCTCCGTAAGCGGGTTGTGGTGGTGACACGCGGAACATCCGTCACTCGGGGCCGTGAGGCCACCTGGACAGCGCCTGACCCGGGTCCGAACCCGGCCCCCACCACGTGGAGGAGGCTGTCTTTCCCTCTCTCACTTTCTTTGTTCTTTCTTTCATCCATTTTTTTTGATTGTTGCAGTTATTATTGTTGTTGTTGGCTAGGACAGAGAGAAATGGAGAGAGGAGGGGAAGACAGAGAGGGGGAGAGACAGACAGACACCTGCAGACCTGCTTCACCGCCTGGGAAGCGACTCCCCTGCAGTTGGGGAGCCGGGGGCTCAAACTGGGATCCTTATGGTGGTCCCTGCGCTTTGCGCCACCTGCGCTTAACCTTTACCACCCGACTCCGTCACTTTCTTTTTCTATTGGAAAAAGTCAGCCTGGAGCAGGGAGGTCCCAGTAGTGACAAAAATACAAACCACATTTTATTCAGAGCTGTGCAACAAACCCAGGGCCTCACACACCCAAGACCCCACTTGGGGGTTGCAGGCGTTCTCTCCTTTGGGGGGGGGGGAGATGTCACAGCATGGATTTCTGCTTTGAGAGAGAGAGAGAAGATGTCACAGCATGGATCTCTGCTGAGAGAGAGAGAGGAGATGCCACGGCATGGACCTCTGCTTTGAGAAGGGGGGGGGGAGAGAGAGAGAGAGAGAGGGGAGATGCCACGGCATGGACCTCTGCTTTGAGGGGGGGGGAGAGAGAGAGAGAGAGAGAGGAGATGCCACGGCATGGACCTCTGCTTTGAGAAGGGGGGGGGAGAGAGAGAGAGAGAGAGGAGATGCCACGGCATGGACCTCTGCTTTGAGAGAGTGAGAGAGAGAGAGAGAGGGGAGATGCCACGGCATGGACCTCTGCTTTGAGGGGGGGGGAGAGAGAGAGAGAGAGAGAAGAGATGCCACGGCATGGACCTCTGCTTTGAGAAGGGGGGGGAGAGAGAGAGAGAGAGAGAGGGGAGATGCCACGGCATGGACCTCTGCTTTGAGAAGGGGGGGGGGAGAGAGAGAGAGAGAGAGGGGAGATGCCACGGCATGGACCTCTGCTTTGAGAAGGGGGGGGGAGAGAGAGAGAGAGAGAGGGGAGATGCCACGGCATGGACCTCTGCTTTGAGAAGGGGGGGGAGAGAGAGAGAGGGGAGATGCCACGGCATGGACCTCTGCTTTGAGAAGGGGGGGGGAGAGAGAGACAGAGAGAGGGGAGATGCCACGGCATGGACCTCTGCTTTGAGAAGGGGGGGGGGAGAGAGAGAGAGAGAGAGGGGAGATGCCACGGCATGGACCTCTGCTTTGAGAAGGGGGGGGAGAGAGAGAGAGAGAGAGGGGAGATGCCACGGCATGGACCTCTGCTTTGAGAAGGGGGGGGGAGAGAGAGAGAGGGGAGATGCCACGGCATGGACCTCTGCTTTGAGAGGGGGGAGAGAGAGAGAGAGAGAGAGAGGAGATGCCACGGCATGAACCTCTGCTTTGAGAAGGGGGGGGGAGAGAGAGAGAGAGAGAGGAGATGCCACGGCATGGACCTCTGCTTTGAGAAGGGGGGGGAGAGAGAGAGAGAGAGAGGAGATGCCACGGCATGGACCTCTGCTTTGAGAAGGGGGGGGGAGAGAGAGAGAGAGAGGGGAGATGCCACGGCATGGACCTCTGCTTTGAGAGGGGGGGGGAGAGAGAGAGAGAGAGAGAGGAGATGCCATGGCATGGACCTCTGCTTTGAGAAGGGGGGGGGAGAGAGAGAGAGAGAGAGGGGAGATGCCACGGCATGGACCTCTGCTTTGAGAAGGGGGGGGGGAGAGAGAGAGAGAGGGGAGATGCCACGGCATGGACCTCTGCTTTGGGGGGGGGGAGAGAGAGAGAGGGGGGAGATGCCACGGCATGGACCTCTGCTTTGAGAGAGGGAGAGAGAGAGAGAGAGAGAGAGGAGATGCCACGGCATGGACCTCTGCTTTGAGAAGGGGGGGAGAGAGAGAGAGAGAGGAGATGCCACGGCATGGACCTCTGCTTTGAGAGAGGGAGAGAGAGAGAGAGAGAGAGGAGATGCCACGGCATGGACCTCTGCTTTGAGAAGGGGGGGGAGAGAGAGAGAGAGAGAGGGGAGATGCCACGGCATGGACCTCTGCTTTGAGAGAGTGAGAGAGAGGGAGGGAGGAGGTGCCACGGCATGGACCTCTGCTTTGAGAAGGGGGGGAGAGAGAGAGAGAGGGGAGATGCCACGGCATGGACCTCTGCTTTGAGAGAGGGAGAGAGAGAGAGAGAGAGAGAGAGAGAGAGGGGAGATGCCACGGCATGGACCTCTGCTTTGAGAGGGAGAGATGCCATGGCACACCTACCCACCGCCCACAGGGCTCCCCTGCCAGCCAGGCCCCTGCACACCCCAAGCTTGGGGCAGTGTCCCAGTGGTCATGTCAGTGTCCTTCTGCACCCCCCCCCCCAAGTGCTTCCAGAAGCTTCTGCAGACCTTGGCCTGAGGGTGGACCCCTGCCTGATCCCAGTGCCCCTGGGGGCCCCCTGCCGGCCGCCACCACCCCATCCCCCCAAGACCTGCGGCCAGAGAGACTGCCGAGGGGGGCACTCTCGGCACCCCCGGTGTTGGGGACCCCCAGCATCCCGAGCACGGCTGGGCAGTGACACAGCTGGCTGCCGGCCCTGGGTTCGAGGGCTCCAGGTGATTCTGCCGAGCACCGGCCAGCCGCCCTCCCTGGTTTCAGGGACAGCGGGGACCCGGGGGTCAGTAAGGATGGCGGGACAGAGGGACAAGAAAAGGGTTTGGGGTGGCAGGGACAGGAGATCAGGAGAGGGGCAGGGGACAGCGGGACCCAGCCGCAGCGTGGAGCACACAGTCCTGGTGACGTGGCGGTTTATTGCCAAGTTCAGCTTCACAGGAGCCTGGGTCCCAGTGCCCAGCTCTGGGGGGAGGACAGGACAGCGTCCCGAGGCCAGCGGCCTGGACAGCGGCTATTGCATCTGCCCCTCCCCCAGACAAGAGTGTGAAGACCTGTTTGGGGGTGGGGGTGACTTCAGGGGTGTCTGTGGGGGGCAAGGCAGGGCACCCCCAACTCCCTCATTGCCCCGCGTGGCCTCCGCCATGGGAAGCCCAGCTCTGCCCCCACGGGCCGCGGGAGGTCCTGGGGCAGCCCTCCCACCGCGTCCTACACAGTTCAGCAGCATCCAGGTGTCCCGGTCCCTCCTGTGAACGTGGTGGTGGGGGTGCTGTGGGGGCAGGGGGGCCACATGGCCCTGGGAGGCAGACCTGAGGCTGGCTGTGACCCCCCCAGGCACACCTCAGGGCTGGGGCTGAATATCCTGGAGGTCACTGTGACAGAGGGACAGACAGACGGCAAGGAGGAAGAGGCAGAGCCCTGCCCACTTCTGCTCACACGACCTGACCCCGGGTCAGTCCCCCAGGGAACAGTGACGCTTGCCCTCATGGACACCTACACTTCACACCTGCCCCGTGTGGGGACCGAGTACAGGGTGCTGCGCTGAGTCCTTCCCAGGTGCTGCTGGCCTGCTCAGGGCAGTGACAGAGCAGGGGTGCTGGTGGTATCTGGGTGTCTGGGCCCAGCTGGGCTTGGAGAAGGGGTGCTAGGGGGCCTCAGGGCTGCACAGGCTCCTGGAGCTGTAGGCCAGTGCTGGGGGTGTCTCCCGCGGGGTCTCCCGGGGCATTCTCAGGGGTGTCTCCAGGGGGGCCGCTGGTGAGGCTTCGGAGGCTGCAGGGGTCCACGGGCAGCACGAGGGTCAGGGCGTCCAGGCTCAGGGCGTCAGCCGCGGGGGCACAGAGCAGGGAGATGGGGGGCTGCGGGGCGGGTGTGAGGCTGGGGGCCAGGCCAGGCTCCGGGGGGGCCCTGGGCGGGGTCCTGCAGGGGTCCGGCGGCTCCGTGAGGCTGGATGGGGGCGGCGTGGCCAGGGGGTCATCTGGGGGGAGAGCAGAGAGCACACTTGGCTGGGGCTCAGCTAAGCACCCAGGGTCCTGGGGGGCGTGGGGGACCTGCCCCCAGAGACGGCACACGGGGGTCCCCTGGTGTGAAGGGCAGGGAGATGGGGCCTGTGCAGTGTCGGGGGGCTGGGGGGGCGAGCACAGAGGGGCGGCCCAGGTTCTGTGGGAGTGGGGGTCTCAGAAGGACCCACCTGGGAGCTGGTCACTCCAGCCACCCAGAGCTGGCGCTGGTGCCACCGGCCTAAGGCAGGGGCACAGGAGGTTACAAAGGGGAACGCTAATAGAATGAAATAAACTGAGGGCTGCGGCCCGCAGAGCCAAACTCAGCCTCTCTCGCGGCATGCTCCCCAAGTGCTGAGGCAGGCAGCACCCCGAAAGGCACTGAGGCGGGAGGTACCTTGAGGAAGGGTCCAGGCTGTGCTGGTGAACAGCCCTTCTCCCCCTCCCTCAGCCTCTTCTTCCTCTTCCTCTACTCCTCTCCTCTCCTCTCCTCATCTCTTCCTTTCACTCCTCTCCCCTCTTCCTCTCCTCTCCACTCCTCTCCTCTCCTCATCTCTTCCTTTCACTCCTCTCTCCTCCTCCTCTCCTCTCCTCTCCTCTCCTCTCCTCTCCTCTCCTCTCCTCTCCTCATCTCTTCCTTTCACTCCTCTCCCCTCTTCCTCTCCTCCCTCCCTTCTATCCTCCCCACCCTCCTCTCCCTCCCACCCTCTCTCCCTCCCCAGGTGCTGCACCTCTCAGGGACCCTGACCGAGGCCCCAGCAGGTGCGTGTCTGTTTCCCTTGAGTCGGGAGCCACAGCAGAGCAGCAAAGCCCAGAGCAACGGAACAGCACCAGAGCAACGGGAGGTGGATGGGAGGACGGACAGACAGATGGAAACGGGGTGGGCCCAGGAGGCCACGCGCTCAGACACGCGTGCACGGGAAGACCTGGCAAGTTCTCTGATGTCCCTCCCAGCACCCGCTCTCAGGGGGAGCTAGCGCCCTCGCAGACCACACCCGTGGGTGGGCTCAGGCCCCTCTGCTTTGAGGAGCGCTGGGGCGGGGGGGGGGGGCGGGGGGCACCCTCGGGAACGGCTCTGGGGGCTCAGCCCTTAGGCTGGGGGTCTGGGTCTGAGTCTGGCAGGAGCACAGGCTCAAGCCGTGCACGGGGGTGGGGGGTGTGTGTGCAGAGGGTGCCGCCCAGGCTGCTACTGGGCCTGAGGGGGAGGGGACTCTAGCGCCTGGGAGGAGGGGGTCTGCAGGGAGCCGAGTTCCAGGGGCAGGGGGTCACGGTCAGGCTCAGGCTGGGTGGGGCCCACTTCCTGGGGGGGTGTCAGGCCGAGTGGGGTGGGCACCCTCCCGGGGTGCTGGGGAGACCTGCCTGCAGAGGCGCTGGCGGGCTGGCCGCTAAACCCAGTGGCTGCCGTGACTGTCGGCTTCCGACAGGCTGAACACGCGCGGCCGTCCTTTCCCGCCAGTCCTGACTAGAGGGAAACAGGACAGTCAGACAGCGTCCAGGGGGACATGGGGACAGGGACCGGACAGACACACGCCTGGACACAGCCAGGGGAGAGGGCAGCAGCCACGCCAAGCAGGGACCCGGGATGCACCCAGAGGGGCAGCTGGGCGCTGGGGGAAAGAGCCGGTGTCTCGCAGGCTTGTGCCCCAAGGATGTGCCTGTCAGCCTGGGTGCTGAGTGCGGGCATCTGGGAAGCCGGGTCACCCTTCACCCTGCCCCCCACCCCAGGCACCTGGAGGCAGTGGGAGCTGAGAGCAGCTGGGGGGCAGGAATGGGGTCGGCACGGGGCAGGAAGACGGGCAGTGCAGTGGGGGAGGCAGGAGCCAGAGATGCACCTGTGAAACACACACACACACACACACTCACACACACTCACATACTCTCTCTCACACTCACTCACACACACTCTCACACACACACACACTCACACTGTCTCACATTCACACACACATTCTCTCACACACACACTCACACTCACACACTGTCTCACACTCACACTCTCTCATACACTCAGTCTCACACTCACACATACTCTCTCATACACTCAGTCTCACACTCAGTCTCACACTCACACATACTCTCACACTCACACATACTCTCTCACACTCACAGTCTCTCACACACACACTCTCCACTCTCTCACACACACTCACACACTGTCTCACACTCACACATACTCTCTCACACACACACTCTCACACTCAGTTTCACACTCACACACACACTCTCACATACATACTCTCTCATACACTCAGTCTCACACTCACACATACTCTCTCACACTCACACACACACTCTCACACACACTGTCTCACACTCACACATACTCTCTCACACACACACTCTCACACTCAGTCTCACACTCACACATACTCTCTCACACTCACAGTCTCACACTCACACATACTCTCACAAACACACACTGTCTCACACTCACACATACTCTCTCACACTCACACACACTCTCAGACACACACTCTCAGACACACACTCTCAGACACACTCTCACACATACTCTCACACACACACTCTCACACACACACTCTCACACACACATACAAATTCTCACACACACACTCTCACACACACTGTCTCACACTCACACACACTCTCTCACACTCAGTCTCACACTCACACATACTCTCTCACACTCACAGTCTCACACTCACACATACTCTCTCACAAACACACACTGTCTCACACTCACACATACTCTCTCACACTCACACACACTCTCAGACACACACTCTCAGACACACACTCTCAGACACACACTCTCACACACACTCTCACACATACTCACACACACACACTCACACACACACTCTCACACACACACTCTCACACATACATACTCACAAATTCTCACACACACACACTCTCTCACACATACACACACACACACTCTCACACACTGTCTCACACATACTCTCACACACACACTCTCACACACATACTCTCACACACACACTCTCACACATACATACTCACATATTCTCACACACACACACTCACACACACACACACACACTCTCACACACACACACACACACTCTCACACACATACTCTCACACACACTGTCTCACACACTCTCACACACACACACTCACACACATACTCTCACACATACATACTCACACATTCTCACACACACACACACTCACACACTCTCTCACACATACACACACACACACTCTCACACACATACTCTCACACACACTGTCTCACTCACACATACTCTCACACACACACACTCACACACACACACATACTCTCACACACTCTCACACATTCTCTCTCACATACACACTCACATACACACACTGTCTCACATTCTCTGTCTCTCTCTCACACACACACTGGGTAGGGACAGGAGCCTCAGTGCCCAGAGGCTGGAGGTGGCCTGGTGACCACCCAGCTGGGGTCTGGGCAGAGGGTGGGGGGACATGCGCTCTGCTGGGAGGAGCGGAGGGTGAGCCACTGAGCCCTGAGGTGTCCCTGTGTCACTGGCCGGTCCTGGACTCTGCAGGGGTGCAGGCTCAAGGCAGGGTGGCCACTGGGGAGGGAGCAGGGCTTGCAGCCGGGGTGGGGTGCTCCTGTCCCCCCCAGCCTCAGCGGAGCCCACGCCCAGGTCAGGGCGGAAGCTGGCTGAAGAGAAAGCGACGCCGGGGACACCTCTGGGGCCCCTCATGGAGCCTGGCCGTGGAAGTGATGGGGAGCAGCCCCCACCCTGGAGCTGGGGCAGACAAGGACACCTGTGCCCCCCACACACACACATGCGGGCCAGGGCCCCGCACGTCCCGTACCTGAGGGGCTGTGGGTGGCCGAGGGCGTGGAGGAGCCACTGGCGCTCCCGCTGGCCGAAGGCGGGGACGGCGAGGATGCGGCTGAGCTGCTGACGCACTGGGCCACCGCGAAGCCTGCAGGACAGGTGGGTGGGGGCAGTGAGGAGCCGGGTGAGGACCAGCGGGCGAGGGTAGCCGCCAAGCCACCCAGACCCACCCTCGCCGCCTCCAGAAAGTGCTGGGGCCTTGCTCTCAGCCTGCACTGTGCACCTCAGGGTGGGGTGGGTGGGGTGGCCCAGGGAGGTAAGCGGGGGCTGCCTCCCCTCACTGTTTCTCAACAGAGAGAGACAGAGACAGACACAACAGCACTGAAGCTGAAGTTGGGTTGTGCACCCTCCAGGGGCTGGGAGGGGGGCTCAGTGAGCAGAGCGCAGGCCCTGGAGTCCATGCCTGGCACCCACCCAAGCCCTCCCAGCTCCCCTAGGCCCCGGAGATCTGGGAGTGCACCTAGGTAGGGGTGACAGAGAGGGAGAGAGACAGAGACGCCTGCAGCCCTGCTTCACCACTTGCAAAGCTTTCCCTCTGCAGGTGGGGACTGGGGGCTCGAACCCAGGTCCTTGCACACTGTAACATGTGCGCTCAGCCAGGTGCACCACCACCCGGCTCCCCAATTGCCTTTCTTTCTCAAGTCCCCCACCCACCCCCGGCCTGGGTCCGAGACCCAGCAGCGGCCAGCGGGTAGCCGGCTCTCGGGCCTTCCTCCCGCCTCAGGGAACGTCTCTTCCACCTGTCCCGTGTGGAGCCCTGGCCTGTTTCGGTGGGAACAACCGAGAGGCTTAAGGTCCATCAGGGCTCAGTGCAGACAGCAGGCCAGGACCCGCACCCAGGGCTGGGGTGTGTGTGGGGGGCTGCCCGCAGTCAGAGCTGCCCTGCAGGTCCATCAGGGCTCAGTGCAGACAGCAGGCCAGGACCCGCACCCAGGGCTGGGGTGTGTGTGGGGGGCTGCCCGCAGTCAGAGCTGCCCTGCAGGTCCATCAGGGCTCAGTGCAGAGACAGCAGGCCAGGACCCGCACCCAGGGCTGGGGTGTGTGTGGGGGGCTGCCCGCAGTCAGAGCTGCCCTGCACACGGACCACTCGGCCATGCGCTAGGGCCGGCGGCTTCTGAGCAGAGCTGGAGGTGCAAGGGGTGGGGTGGGATGGGCGCAGGACTGGGGACGCTCTCCGGGACCCTGAGCTGGATCCTGGGCAGGGACGCCCGACTGTCTTGCCTCCTTCCTCTTCTTCCAGGGCTGTCGCTGGGGCTCAGAGCCAGCACAACAAATCCACCACCTGGCTGTCTGTCGTTCCGTCCCTTTCCCTCCCTCCCTCCCTCCGTTTTTTGACAGGACAGAGAAATTGTGTATTTGGGGAGCGAGAGACAGAGGAACCGTAACCTGCAGACCTGCCTCACCACTGTGAAGCTTCCTCACTGCACACGGGGAGCAGGGCCCGAACTTGGGGCCATGTGCACTCAACTGGGTGCTCACATGCCCAGCTGCCTTGAAATAAATATTTTAAAACCAACAAATGAGAAAATGGGGAGACTGAGGGAGCCTCTGGGGTGGAAGCGGCAGCAACCCAGGGCTGAAAACCCCCTAAGGCCTGACCCTCCAGCCCCTCAGGGCACCCCACCACTTCCTGAAAGGATTTCAGGAGGCTCACTTTCTGCAGCCTGAAGGCCAGGCTCCTGTGCCTGTGCTGAGGGCAGGGGTGGAGGGGGGCAGGATCCTGATGCTGAGGGCAGGGGTGAAGGGAGGCAGGGCCCTGATGCTGAGGGCAGGGGTGAAGGGAGGCAGGGCCCTGATGCTGAGGGCAGGGGTGAAGGGAGGCAGGGCCCTGATGCTGAGGGCAGGGGTGGAGGGGGGCAGGATCCTGATGCTGAGGGCAGGGGTGGAGGGAGGCAGGGCCCTAATGCTGAGGGCAGGGGTGGAGGGAGGCAGGGCCCTGATGCTGAGGGCAGGGGTGGAGGAGGGCAGGATCCTGATGCTGAGGGCAGGGGTGGAGGGGGGCAGGATCCTGATGCTGAGGGCAGGGGTGGAGGGAGGCAGGGCCCTGATGCTGAGGGCAGGGGTGGAGGGGGGCAGGGCCCTGATGCTGAGGGCAGGGGTGGAGGGGGGCAGGATCCTGATGCTGAGGGCAGGGGTGGAGGGAGGCAGGGCCCTAATGCTGAGGGCAGGGGTGGAGGGAGGCAGGGCCCTGATGCTGAGGGCAGGGGTGGAGGAGGGCAGGATCCTGATGCTGAGGGCAGGGGTGGAGGGGGGCAGGATCCTGATGCTGAGGGCAGGGGTGGAGGGAGGCAGGGCCCTGATGCTGAGGGCAGGGGTGGAGGGGGGCAGGGCCCTGATGCTGAGGGCAGGGGTGGAGGGAGGCAGGGCCCTAATGCTGAGGGCAGGGGTGGAGGGAGGCAGGGCCCTGATGCTGAGGGCAGGGGTGGAGGGGGGCAGGGCCCTGATGCTGAGGGCAGGGGTGGAGCGGCAGGGCCCTGAGGGGCAGGGCTGAGGCGCGGAGGGCCTTCCACAGAGGGCAGGCTTGCAGGGCCCTCCTCACAACACTGCTCTGGCAGCCACACCACTGCCCACACATTCAGAGGCCTTATTCTGGGGGCGGGGGTCTGTCCGGCTGTCTGTCCAGTGACAGCTTCTTCTGGAGTCTGAGCTGGAGGCCCAACAGCCTTCGGGGATGGGGAGAGAGTGTCCGCGCCTCTGGAACTCAGGGCCGCCCGCAAGATCACCTGCCCCCATTACCGTCCGCACAGCAGGAATCAGAGGGTCCCACCAGGGTGCCAGCCTCTGCCCACGTGTGGGCGTGGCTAAGCGGCAGGGGCGTCACCTAGAGGCTCGGGGGCGCCGCCCCTGCCTGTGGCTGTGCCTGGCCCTGGGTCCCGGGCAGGGCCTACCTCAGAAACACACCCCCCCCCCCACGGAGCTGTGTCCCTGTGTGTCACAAGTGGGTGACGAGGGAGGTGACACTGTGTGCAGAGGGCAGGCATCCCCCGAGGCCCCCAGCCCCCAGCCACAACCAGAGCCCCCGGCGAGAAACAAGCCACAGCACCACGCTGGGCCTGGCACGGGGAAGGGCGTCCTCTCTTCCTTTCCCAAAGGGCGGCACCCCCACAGGAGGCTTGGGGGCCAGAGGCAGGGGGCCACCCTCCCCCCCCCCCCCCCCGCAGGCCGATGCTCCTGGCCCCCTCCCGCCTCTTTTAGGATGGTTAACATTTCACCAGGAAGGGGCTGGTCTCCTTTAGTCAGGAGACTGCACAGGCTTTGTGATGCCCCTTCCCAGTATACACGTGGCTGAAGAAGAAAGGACAGCTTCCAAGGCCGGGGGCCGGGGGCCGGGGGCCGGGTGCCGGGTGCCGGGCCTCGAGCAGCCCTCACCTGGGAGGAAGCCCTAGAGCGCCGTCTCACAGAAGCCCGAGACGGCCCGAGACACGGCTCACCCGGCAAGGCAGGTGCGGCCCAAGTTCAAGCCCCCGCAGCACAGGGGAGCTCCTGGCAGTGGAGTCTCTCTCTCTCTCCATCTCTCAAAGCCGGCCTTGAGGTAAAAGCTCACGCTCGAGGCCCCAGCTGCACAGAACAGACAAACCCGGGAGGCAGATGAGTGTGGGCACCTGCAGAGCCCAGGTGTGGCCCCAGGATGCCCAGTCAGACGCCTCCATCTCCACAACACCCCCCACCCCCTTAAGAGAGGTGCAGGTGCAGGAAAGACAGCACAGCAGTTCTGCAACAGACTCTCCTGCCTGAGGCTGAGGTCCCAGGCTCAACCCCCAGCACCATCACCAGCCAGAGCTCAGCAAGGCTCTGGAGAAAAGAGACGGGGAGTGGAGCGAGAGGGAAAGAAACTAGAGGAAACACAGCTGGTTTGGGGGGCCTAGAGCCCGAGTCCCGGAGCCTGCACTGTCCCCAGCAGCCTCAGCTAAGAGGGCAAGGAGAGGGGTAAGGGCACTGAGGGACAGTGTGAGAGGGCTGCAAAGGCTTGGACCCGAACCCTGGCGGGGGTTCACTGCTGCCAGCCCTGGGGCTTCTGGGGGCTGGGGGCCCATGGGGGCCCTGCCCTCACACTGCAGCAGCTGAGTGCCGGTGACTAGAGCCATCTCACTGGACACGAGACTAGAAAGAAAAGCTTTAGGCCCTTCTAGAATGCAAGGAGGGCAACCTTCCTGGGGAGCAGAGCCGGATGGCGTGGGGACACCTGCCCTGTCCCTCCTGGGCTCTGTGGCATGAGGAGTGGCCCCAAGCCTCCTTCTGTCTGTCTGTCTCCCTAGGCTTTTATCTGTCCGTGATACTATCCCAAACCACCAGCCTCTGGCTTCTGAGACACATGCTTCCCCAGGAAGGCTGGGAGGTTTCCCCTCCTTGCTCTGCACCCTGCTGCCCACAGCCCTGGCCAGTCCTGTCCCCTTATCCAGTGCCCCCTGGGCCCAACCCCCCATCCAGCACTCCTCGGGTCCAGACCCCTTGTCCAGCACCCCGCAGGCCCAACCCACTGTCCAGCAACCCCCTGGGCCCAGCCCCCCATCCAGTGCCCCCTGTGAGCCCAGCCCCCCTGTGCAGCACCCCTCCAGTGCCCACCGGCCCCCCACCCCAGGGTCTGCCCCTCCCCCAGCCATTCAGCCCCCAAGTGGCCAAGGGGTGGTGGTCCAGACCCCCTCAGAGCCGGGCCCCTGGATGGGGTGGGGGGGGGGCTCCCTGCCCCGGGATCTGGCAGGGCAATGCCTTGCAGGGTCCTCCACGGCAAAGTGAGGTGCAGACGCAAGCTGGCTTCAGGAGGCAGCTTTGTGTGCCTGTGTGACAGTGACAGCTTGCACTGTGTGGCCCCCATACAGGGGCCACCTCCAGGCCCACTGCAATGGGCTGGGGACAGGGGATGCACTTGTCACCAGCCTGGAGCTTCCTCTTCTGCTGGAATTCACCAAAAAGCTCCCAGGGTCAAATTCCTCCTCCCCTGGTGGGGGTGGGGTGGGGTGGGGGCTGAGAGCACCGGGCTTAGCAGCTTCGTGGGAATCAGGACCTGGCTCCCTGCCTGACCCCTTATCTGGCCCCGGGGCTGATGACATCTGGTGGCAGCTGTCCTTGGCCAGCAGCTTCTCCTCTCTGGGGGCTGAGGCGTCCCCCTGTGGCCTCCTCCAGGCCCCATGGCACCCATAGAGAAGCCTTCAGGATCCTTCCCCAACTCACAGCCCTCTGTGCACTTGCCCACCTTCTGGAAGGTTCCTTCAGGCCCCTGACTGGCACTGAGCCGGGGCGGCGGCGGAGGGTGTGTGTGTTAAGACTTGCTGATTCCACACACCAACTGTTCTGACCCCAACAGGAGTTTGGGACAATCAGCATGTGGAGCGACTGACAAGGGACTGTACTGAGCAAGGACTTGGGGCGGCTATGCCCTGACCGCAGCGTGCTCCTGCTGGTTTGGGCTCTGGACTTATCTCTACACGGTGGTCTTGGTGGCTTGGCTGCAGACTTTGGACTTTTGCCTACTTTCTCAACTAGATTTCTTCCCTCACGATCACAGTGACTTCACGAGTGAGCCACTCTTTTGATTCAGCCCTTCCACAGGGCCGCGTGTTGATTGCTGCGACTAACCACCGCTCTTCCCTGTGCCGTCCACCTATGATGGCCCCACATCCAGTTCCTCTCTTCGCTCCACCCCTCCTCTCGTGTGGCAGTGGGTGCAGGCTGCACCCACCCAGCTCGGCTACGGGGTGGGACGTGGGAGGAAGCCGGGGGTGCTGGACAGGAGGACGAGCAGGCAGGCAGGTGTCCGGGACCGTGGGCAGGGCTGGGGCCATCACAGGCAGTCAGGAGACTATGTGGGCAGTGGGGCTGAGGACAGGGCTGGAGGCAGAGGATGGGTGGGGACAGCTGCGCAGGGACAGTGAGCTGGTCTCCCCGTGCCCAGCATCCTGAGACCCACACAGTGGACAGAGGCCGGGGGGTTGCCACTGAAGCCTATCCTTGCCCTGTACCCCCAAGTTGGCCTGGGGTTACTCCCAGCCAGCGGCTACTCCCCGCCGGAGGTCAGCACAGAGCTGTTGTCCTAGGCCCGGGGCAGGGTGGGCTGCGGAGGTCAGCCCGGGCATCAGCTGCCAGGCGCCTGCCTCCCGCAGCACAGCTAGGCCGTGCCCACGCGGGACAGGTGCTCAGCACTATGGGGTTTGCCCAGAGTCCACCGGGGCTGCCCCTCCGTGCTGGAGCCCCGAGGCACCGGAGAAAGCTCACGACAGTGGAGCAGTGCTATGATGCCTCCTCCCTTTTGCCTAGAACCCAGAAAAACTGCTGGCCAGGAGGGGTGGGGCCCTGGGCTGCAAGAAGGGTGTGCGGGGTAGTGGCCCGGGCCCCCCGACTTGGCACAGAGCACAGGGAGGCTCCCTGCTGAACGAAAGTCACCAGAAGGTCCCGGGACACCAAGGAAGCTGCCGCCCGAGAGTGAGGCAACTCAATTCTTAGGAATCCACTCCCGCTCCCTGGCGTGCCCCCAGAGTGTCCGCCCCAGGAGCGCTGGCTCTGCCTGGCGTGTCACACGCAAGAGGGGTTTCCCAGGCGGGCAGCTCCCAGAGTCTGGTGGGCAGCTGTGACCCCACCCCGGGGAGCACCTGCCCACCCAAGCCGTGGAGCCCCAGAGACCCTCTCAGGGAAGGCTGAGGGGCAGGGCGCCGCCAGCTTCATGTCTGAGCCTGCTCCCATGGAGTAGGGCGAGTGGTGCAGCTTCCAGAACCTTCTGAGGAAGGGCCTCCGGTGCAGCCACAGCCCTCGCTGCCAGAGACGCAGCTGAGGTGGCGTCAGTGACAGGGGCCTCGGGGGGCTGTGGCCCCCAGGTGTGGGGGGGCTGCAGCTGTGCCTACTGAGCCGGGCTGGGGGCTGGGGCTGTGTCACACGGGGTCATGAGAGGGCGGGGAAGGCCGTGGCAGCAGGTGCTCACAGACACACACAAGAGCCCGGAGGCTTGGGTCTGAGTGGAGTGGTCAGGTGCTAGCAGCAGCCCAGGCTCCCACCCTAGAGAGGGGAAAGGGACACCACAGGCAGGGGAGACCCCCCACTCCTGTCCTCACTGCATACCCCATACCTGTCATGACCCTGGGGGCAGCCCGGCACCCTACACTGACGACTGGAAATGCCCAGGAGACCCTGCACAGTGGTTTCTGGGGCGCCTGCACGTCCCGTCCCCATCTCCTGCTGATAATGACACTATCCAGACCAGGGCCTCAGGCAGTAGGCGGCAGGCGAGCTGGGGGGGCAGGACAAGGCAGGCGCCAGCTCTGATGCTCCCCCACACAGGCACCGCCTTAGTGACCTGGGGTTGGAGCCCAGGGCCACGTGCAGCTCAGCGTGTGCTCTTGGCGACGGGCTGCCTGCCCTGCATTTTGCCGCCTCTAAAGGCCTCACAGTGTGCAGCCCCACAGAGGAGGTGCCTGCCCGAGGACGCGTGGCCACTGCCCAGCGTGGAATCCCGGGTAGAAAGGGTCATCTGGGGGGGGGCAGGACACATGTCCAGCCATGAGGGCAAACTGACCAACCCTGGAGAAGTGGACTTCCTACTCCAGTTCCTCTGGGGCAGGTGTGGTAAAAGTGGGGAGAGAAGCTTCCAGAGAGAAGGGCTGGCTGCTGGTACGAGGGCTTTCCTGCTGCGTCTTGTGAGGGTGTCACCTGGACTCACCTGGTACCTTGTCCACGGAGGCGAACACGGAGCGCTGCACGGTGGGGTCACTGCAGCCACGCCGGCCGTGCTCGTAGAAGCGGAAGGGCAGGTGCTGTGTGGGTGCAGAGGCGGCCAGGCCAAAGCCCAGCACCTCCGTAGCCGGCTGCGGCGGCAGGTCCAGCAGGGCTGCGGACAGGGAGGGCAGGGCGCTCAGACTCCCGCCCCACACCCGCTGCGGGTGGGCCCGGGCTGCAGGACGCCGCACGTGCCAGGGCCCGGGCTGTGCTTGTGGCCAAGGGCAGCACACCCTCAGCTTCCCAGGGAAACACTTAGCTTCTGCGCCAAGCGGCGGGAAACTGCTTTACATTAAAAAAAAAAAAACTCCTCTGAATGAAAGTAGTTCTCCACAGCATGGGAGGGCCGGGCGCTGACCATCAGGCTGTGTCCCATGTGGCTCCCCAGGCCCCCAGAAGCCCCCAAACCCAGCACTGAGCAGGGGCAGCCAGCACCAGCCTCTCCCCAGGGCCCGCTCAGAGGCCAGCACGCGCCCCAGGCTCCTGAGCCCTTTCTCCCTACCTGCTATCCTCTGCATCTTGACGCGCCGGGCCTGGATGCGGCCCTTGGCCAGCCGCTGCTTGGCGATGATGCAGCGGATGTGGTCGGAGAAGACGAAGGTGGCTTGCAGGATGGGGAAGGGTCGTGAGTGTGGGCTGGACGCCGGCCGGTGGACGGTGATGTGCAGCGCACGGCTGTCATCTTCCACGCCGGTCACCTGCATGTCCTGGGGGAGGGCGTGGGTTCAGACGCAGGTGTGACCGCTTTCCCCCGGCTTCTCCCTGAGGGGCCACCTCTGCCTCGGGAGTTTCTGTCTCTGAAGGTGCTGGGCCCCAGAAGGGAAGGAGGGTCACTTGGTGCCTCTGAGGGCTGAAAGGGGCGGGTCCCCACCTGCAGGGGCTGGGGGCAGAGCTTCACAAGCTGGGGAGCAGGGCTGCTGGTGTCCTTCCTTCTCCCCCCACCCCGGTTTCCTTTTTCCATTTCTACCTCTGTAAAAAGTAAAAAAATAAAAGACATAGATCTGAGTGGCTGGAGAGGTGCCTCAGAACAGAATGCAGGTCTTGGTCTTGGGGGTGTGTGGTCCTGGGTTCGCCCCTGGAACTGCACTCACCACAGCAGGGCTCTGGTGCTCTCTCAGTGTAGTAAACAGTGAGAAGCAGAGACCCCCGGGAGGCTTCCCTGTGGAGAGCCCCCTATCTGCAGCAGACCCCCAACACCCCCCAAGGACCAGCCCCCCTATCTGCAGCAGCCCCCAACACCCCCAACCTCCCAGAAGCCTCTGCCCCCCAGCAGCCCCTGCCCTCCTAGAACCACCCCAGAGGCCTCTGCCCCTGCCCCCCAAAACCACCCCAGCAGCCCCTGCCTCCCAGGACCCCCTACCTGCAGTAGCCCTGCGAACTTGACGACACCCCAGCCCAGTCGGGCCACGTCGGGCTCCACCAGGCTCATCTGGTAGATGTCCACTGCCAGGAAGCGCTGTACCAGCCCACCGTCCTTGGTGATGACCGTGCAGGCCATGAGGTCACTGTTATCTGGGGAGGGCAGAGCTGGTGAGCACCACTGCACAGGAGTGGCGCAGTGGTCAGCGCCCAGCTGAGGCTTCTGTCCACCCCCCAACAGCCCTGGACATGCCCCTGGCTGGGATGCTGCTGACAGATGGCTCCTGGGAGCTGCCAGAGAGCACCAGGGCAAGATGCTGGACAACCGCCTCACTACAGCTCTGGGCCAGCTGGCATGGGGTCTTGGGCAGGGGCCCCTCCTGACATGGCTGCTGTCATGGAGTTGTCTGGAGCGCTGAGTGGGACGGGGACAAGGACTGGGGAGGGGCAGGGGAGGGGATGCAGGGCTGGAGCACTCAGTCCAGAGCCCAGGGCTCCTCCTTGGGGACCTCCCACCTGCTGTTCCTCACTGGCCACCTCCAGGCACAGAGCACAAGAAGAAAGGGGAGGGTCCTCTGAGACACAGAGTGACAGAGTGGGTGTCATCAGGGAGCTCACAGGCCTCCCCGGGAGTCAGGGGGCTGTGTGTGTGTGGGCGGGGTGGGTGGGAGGTTAGGAGCAGGGCAGATTATGGGGAGGCTGGACTGAGGGGAGGTGCTGTCTGCTAGCCCAGGGAAGTTCTCTTCAAAAGCACAGTGAGTGGGGGTCGGGCGGTAGTGTAGTGGGGGGGTAAGCGCACATGGCGCAAGGCACAAGGACCAGCCTGGGGATCCTAGTTCGAGCCCTCGGCAGGAAGCAGGTCTGCAGTTGTCTATCTTTCTCTCCCCCCTCCGAATTTCTCTCTGTCCTTTCCAGCAACAACAGCAGCAACGACAATGATAATAATGACAACAAGGGCAACAGAATGGGAAATGGCCGTCAGGAGGAGTGGGTCTGCAGTGCAGGCTCCGAGCCCCAGCAATAACCCCGGAGCCAAAAGAGCAGAGGCGGCACCGGCATAATCGCTCGCTCAGACAGCACGCCGCTTTGCCGTGTGGGTGACCTGGGTTCGAGCTTGCCCCCCCGCCAGTCTCTCTCTGCTCTCTGTGAACAGGTAAACGGACAAATCTTCATAGCAGCACCCAGCAAGTGGGAGCAAAGGTGTGGTGCTTCTTGTGAGGGTGCAGGGGCAGAGGGTGAGGCAGTGAGCAGGTGGCAGGCTGCCGAGGGCCCCGGGCGCTGACCCCCTGCCAAAGCCCTCTGTCCTCTCCTGCCCTGCCCAGCAGATGCTCTGCGGCACCTGTCTTCCCACAGCTGCCGAGGGCGGCAGCAGCAGGCTGGGGACACAGGCAGGGCCACACCCCTTTGCCGGGACCACAGAGGGGCCAGGAGGCGGTGGGCAGCACCCGAGGGAGCCTGCGTGCAGTGTGAGCGCCACCGCATGACTGTGACACTGGCAGGGAAATACAGGAGCCCCCCCTCTTAAAGCTGGGTGCTGGGTGCTGCTCCTGCTCCAGAGGCTCCCTGAGGCCGCAACACACGGTCCAGTGACGCAGCAGCTACAGCCCAGGACTTGCATCACCCAACGCAGCCTTCGGCCGGGACCCAACGTCAGCACTGTCCAGAGCCCACTGTGGGCGAGTGGCCGCACACACGGGTCAGCTCGGGGCCTCCTGCCTCCAGGCACCCACAGGTGGGGGCCCAGCTGGGTGACAGCCCCCAGGCACCCACAGGTATGGAGGGGGGTGGGGGCCCAGCTGGGTGACTGTCCCCAGGCGCCCACAGGTAAGGAGGGGGCCCAGCTGGGTGACTGTCCCCAGGCGCCCACAGGTAAGGAGGGGGCCCAGCTGGGTGACTGTCCACAGGCGCCCACAGGTAAGGAGGGGGCCCAGCTGGGTGACAGCCCCCAGGCGCCCACAGGTATGGAGGAGGCCCAGCTGGGTGACTGTCCCCCAGGCTCCCACAGGTATGGAGGGGGCCCAGCTGGGTGACTGTCCCCAGGCGCCCACAGGTATGGAGGAGGCCCAGCTGGGTGACTGCCCCCAGGAGCCCACAGGTATGGAGGGGGCCCAGCTGGGTGACAGCCCCCAGGCGCCCACAGGTATGGAGGAGGCCCAGCTGGGTGACTGTCCCCCAGGCTCCCACAGGTATGGAGGGGGCCCAGCTGGGTGACTGTCCCCAGGCGCCCACAGGTATGGAGGAGGCCCAGCTGGGTGACTGTCCCCCAGGCTCCCACAGGTATGGAGGGGGCCCAGCTGGGTGACTGTCCCCAGGCGCCCACAGGTATGGAGGGGGCCCAGCTGGGTGACAGCCCCCAGGCGCCCACAGGTATGGAGGGGGCCCAGCTGGGTGACTGCCCCCAGGAGCCCACAGGTAAGGGGAGGGGGCCCAGCTGGGTGACTGTCCCCAGGAGCCCACAGGTATGGAGGGGGCCCAGCTGGGTGACTGTCCCCAGGCACCCACAGGTAAGGAGGGGGCCCAGCTGGGTGCCAGCCCCCAGGCGCCCACAGGTGGGGCAGTGCCAGATGTTCCAGTGGGGGTTTTCCCAAGCACTTCCTTTTTCTGGAATCCAGTGCACAGGTCAGATGACACGTCACTGATTTCTACAAACGGACCAGGATGATCAGTGACATCTTTGTGCCCCTCCACCCCGGAAAGATCAGGAGGCTTCTTAGCAGAGCAGTGAGAAGCTGTCTCTTCTTGTCCCCACAGGCCCCTCCTCCTGCCAGCCACAGGGTCTGACGCCCACTCACTGCCCGCAGCCCCCGCAGCCAGTCCCCAGTGAACAGACTTCCCAGGAGTGCCACATGCCCTTTATCGAGTGGCACACGTCATCTGATATGCAGGGGTCAGGTGACCACTCTTATCTCGTGCGTGAGCTCAGCAAGTTGCATGACTTCCTGACAGGCGGCTTGGCGTGAGTAAGCCACTAAGTCTGAGGCAGCAGAATGGAATCCCCAAGATTTCCAAGAAAAGATCTGAGGGCCCGGCGCTCCTCCACGCCACGGCCACGCCGGCAGCCTGGGGGTCTTCAGGGGAGGTCACCGGCCCAGGGGCTCCCTGCTGCCTCTGTGGCAGGCACTGGGAGTAGGGGGCTGCTCCCCTGCTCACTGTCCCACCGAGAGCTGGGAGGGCATAGCACTGGGGTAGGGGGGAAGGCCTCCTCTTGGGACCCCCACCCACCCAAAGGGGCCTTCACTGAGGCTCAGCAACACACGGCCTGGTGGTGGGGGCCACGGCTCAGCAGCTACAGCCCAGGACTTGTGTGCCTGTGTGGCCCTGGGTTCGATCCCTGAGCTGGAGCGCTGCTCTGGTCTTCCTCATGAAATACGCTTTTAAAAATAAATGCACAAAACAAGCAAAACAGAAGCCACCTCCCTCTGGCATGAGGGCCAGCCTTCCAGAGATGGTCAGAGGGAACAGGGGCACTGTGAAAGCGGCCTGTCAGTCAGCCAGGGAGGGCAGGCTGGCTCCCATGACAGCCACAGCTCCGCTTTCACTGAGGGCACGCTGGGCTGGGGCTGAGGGGGGCTGGGCTTCCTGGGGGTGGCTGTGAGGCGGCCTACAGGCTCCTTCCACCACTGCAGGCCTGTGCCCTGGGCGAGTGAGGAGGGGGCCACCCTCAGGGGCCTCAGGGTGGGTGAGGGAGGCCACTCTCAGGGGCCTCAGGGTGGGTGAGGAGGGGGCCACCCTCAGGGGTCTCAGGGTGGGTGAGGAGGGGGCCACCCTCAGGGGCCTCAGGGTGGGTGAGGAAGGGGCCACCCTCAGGGTGGGTGAGGAGGGGGCCACCCTCAGGGGTCTCAGGGTGGGTGAGGAGGGGGCCACCCTCAGGGTGGGTGAGGAGGGGGCCACCCTCAGGGGCCTCAGGGCGGGTGAGGAGGGGGCCACCCTCAGGGGTCTCAGGGCGGGTGAGGAGGGGGCCACCCTCAGGGGTCTCAGGGTGGGTGAGGAGGGGGCCACCCTCAGGGGCCTCAGGGTGGGTGAGGAAGGGGCCACCCTCAGGGTGGGTGAGGAGGGGGCCACCCTCAGGGGTCTCAGGGCGGGTGAGGAGGGGGCCACCCTCAGGGGTCTCAGGGCGGGTGAGGAGGGGGCCACCCTCAGGGGTCTCAGGGCGGGTGAGGAGGGGGCCACCCTCAGGGGTCTCAGGGTGGGTGAGGAGGGGGCCACTCTCGAGCACATGCAGGTCAACCACAGGGTCAACCTTAGAATGGCAACACAGGAATGTGCAAAAGACATGAAGACGATGACTCTCAGGTACACACACTCCCATATTCACAGCAGCCTGGGTGGGGCAGCCCAAATGCCTGCCGGCAGGTGAGTGACTAAAGGGGAGGTGGGACACACTCCAGGGAGTACTACTCAGCCACGAACAGAGACAATACTGTGTCTGTCCTTCGGGACAGACTGGATGGATCTGGAAGTGACGGTGTTGAGTGAAGCAAAGGAGGTGAGGGGCAACTCCAAGATGGACAATTCAGTCATGTGGAATACAGGGAACCTGGCAGAGGAACTCGCAGCCGTCTCCTGACACCACGTGAAGGGCCAGTCGTGGCAGAGCAGAGCCGGCCGCAGGCAGCCCCCATCACCCTGAGAACCACCATTAAGGCACTCGTGGACTCACGCGTGCCTCGACATCACAGCTGCCCACTCCTGCCGACCGCCCAACTCTGCTGGTGCAGTTGTGACAGGGTGCTGGGGGTCCCCAAGGCCGCACCTGACGTGGGCCCCTCCCCACCCAGGCCGCACGCTGACCAACAGCACCCAGCCTGGACAGAGTAGCTGAGACATCTGCTGTTAAAATGTGAGAAATCTGGGCAGCGGGCTAAGCGCAGGTGGCGCAAAGCTCAAGGACCGGCGTGAGGATCCCGGTTCGAGCCCCCGGCTCCCCACCTGCAGGGGAGTCGCTTCACAGGCGGTGAGGCAGGTCTGCGGGTGTCTGTCTTTCTCTCCCCCTCTCTGTCTTCCCCTCCTCTCTCCATTTCTCTCTGTCCTATCCAACAACGACCTCAGTAACAACAATAACTACAACAAATAAAAAACAAGGACAACAAAAGGGAAATAAATAAAAAATTTTAAAATGTGAGAAATCTGCACACCCACTCCAGTTCAAAGCCAAGCAAACCACAACGCCCCGTCTTACTCTCAGACTCGGGGGAGGGTCTGGCCCCTCCTGGGCCCCAAGTTCAATCCCCTGCACACCTGAGTGTGAACACACATGCTTGAGGTCATTCTCTGAAAGGGAAACTTCAAAAGCAGGATCTGGTGAGGCCGGAGCTTGAGGCTGTGGGGCAGTGGGGGCAGGCACCTTGCTGGGGCTCAGGGCACCACGCTGCAGGGCCCTCAACTGGGGCCAGAAGGCAGCCTCCCTGGACATTAAAGATTCAACCAAAAAAGCCAAAATAAATAGGGCAGGGAGCAAAATTAATTGAGCACAGCTTCTGAAATCTCTTCTGATGCATCCTGCTCTAATTAAAGATTAACAAACAGCGGCTGCTACAGGCATCCAGAGAGGCTTGGGGCTCAGGGCTTCGGGGGCTGCCTGCCGGGCACAGGGCCTGACACACGCCTGTCACAGCAGCCACCCACCAGGACCTCAGCTGCAGAGTCCTCGTGGGGCAACTTGGCATGAGGGAAGGGAGGCTTCCCTCTGGGCAAGCCCCTGAGCCTGCAGGGCCTGTGGAGGTGTGCGTGCGTGCGTCTGTGGTGGGGAGGGAGGGAACCTGAAGCAGGCAGGAATTCACAGGTCCAGGAAAGCTCATTACCAATCATTTAAAATCTTTTCATGGGGAGCTGGGTGGTAGTGCAGCAGGTTAAGCGCAGGTGGCGCAAAGCGCAAGGACCGGCTAAGGGTCCCGTTTTGAGCCCCTGGCTCCCCACCTGCAGGGGAAGTCGCTTCACAGGCGGTGAAGCAGGTCTGCAGGTGTCTGTCTTTCTCTCCCCTGTCTTCCCCTCCTCTCTCCATTTCTCTATGTCCTGTCCAACAACGACAACAATAACTACAACAGTAAAACAACAGGGGCAACAAAAGGGAATAAATATTTAAAAATAAGATAAAAAAATAAAATCTTTTCATGCACAGTCAGGGAGACAGCAGTCATTCTACAAGACTCTCCTGTCTGAGGCTCTGAGGGCTCAGGTTCAGTCCCCAGCACCAGTCAGCCAGAGCTCAGCAGGGCTCTGTGCTCTCTCTCCTATTTTTAACAGCCTAAGGAGGGTGCTGGGCAGTGGTGCACCCGGATGAATGCAGTTGTCCGTCCCCCTGCACAAGGACCCGGGTTCAAGCCCCTGGTCCCCACCTGCATGCGGGAAGCTTCACAGGTGCGGGAGCAGGGCTGCAGGTCCCCATCTTCCCTCTCCTCTAGATCTCCCTACGTTCTATCCTAAAAAAATATCAGAAGTGAAATAAAAGCCCGGCAAGACAGCATAACGGTCCTGCAAAAGGACTCTCCGGCCCAAGGCTGTGGGGTCCCAGGTGCCATCCCCAGCCAGAGCTGAGCGGGTCTCTCTCGTTACAGTAAAGGCTCCTTTCCGTGCAGCGCAGGGGCTGAAGCCAGGACCTCCCCAGCACGGCGGGTCTCTGGTAAGGGTGGGGGGGCACTGCTCCCCCAGCCCCAAATTCCAGGTGCTGCAGGCAGTGCCGGGGCTGGGAGCCAGGTCTTTCTCTCATCAGAGGGTGTGCTCCACAGGGAGCTGTGCCTGGCCCAGGGGACACCACCGCTGAGGCAGTCTCAGGGTGCTCCCCGCGCTCCAGTCCGGCCTCCCCACAGCACCTCAGCCTCCAGTGCTCATTCTGGAAGGGGGTCTCTGCCATCCAGTGCCACACCCAGCATGTGGGAGCTCCACAGAGGACACTGCCTTGGTGAGCACCCGCACCCTCTCAGGCGCCCTTGGGTACTGGCCAGTTGGTACGGGAGGGCGTGCCCGTAGCCACAGCGTGCAGGTGACCTCGTTCTGGCTGAACTGAGTGGGGCACGGCTGCAAGTGATTTTTAAAGTGCTTATCTCTGTTCCTCTGTGATGAAATGCCTGCAGTCAGCTGTGCCTGCTGCGGCCTCCCCTGCCCGCCCAGCGCTCTGCCCACCCTCTCCTGCACCTCGGACCCCGCCTCCCTGCCTTCAAACAGGCCACGGAGAGTGACTGAGGACCCAAAGTGGGGGGCAAGGCGGGAGAAGGGGGTGATGGAGGCAGAGGGGGAAGGGGAGGGGAGGGGGAGGGTGGAGGAGAGAAGAGGGGGGAAGGGGAAGAGGTGGAGAAAGAGGAGATGGAAGTGGAAGGAGGGGAGAAAAGGAAGGAGTGGGAGATGGTGGGGAAGACAGTGGAGGGGGAGGAGTTAGAGGATGGGGAGGGGAGGAGAGGGAGGGAAGAGGGAGGAGGAGTGGGGAGGGGAGGAGGGGGAGCGAAGCCACTGATGCAGCCAGCCTGTCCCCCCCCCCCCCCCCCGCACAGGTACCTCACAGGTGCGGGACGGGGAGCAGAGCTGAAAGGTGCTTTTTTGTGGTCACCCACGGGGGAGGGGGCAACTTTTCCTGGGGAGGTGCTGGCGGCCCCTTCATCTGGGCCCAACTTCCCTCTGGGGGGGGCTGTGCCCCGCTGCCCCTCAGTGACCCAGATGCCATTTCCTGGGGGGTGGGTCTGGCTGCAGAGTCCACTCCACACAGGGCTCTGCCGTGAGCTGCCCAGCAGAGGCGGTGACAGGAGGCACTTAGGGGGCCAGGCCAGGAGTGTAGGGGTTGGGTATTTTCTACAGGCCTCAGAGGCAAAGGGCCATGCGGTCAGTTCCCTGGAGGGAAACTGGTTCTGTGGCCAGAGGTGGAGACCGGGCCCGCGACCCAGGACAGGGAAGGGAGCTGGGGGGTCCCGGGTCTGGGTTGTCCCCGTGCTGGGGCAGCTGGTCTCTCAGGCTGGGCAGCCCGGGCAGCCTCTTGGGCCTAGAACTCAAGACTCTGAGCCCTGCAGCCCGGCCCCAGCCAAGGAGTCCGTCAGAACTCTCGGAGACACTGGTGCCCTGAAGCAGTGAGGGACAGGGACACCCCTGCAGGGAGGGCTCAGCCTCGTCCTGCCTCCCCCTCCCCTTCAGTCACAGCCGGAGGGCTGGACGCCAGCTCCAGCGCAGGGCGGTTGAGAGTGGAGTTTAGAGAAGGGGAAGGACCAATGAGCTCCTGAGAGCTGAGGGAGCAGGCCCAGCAGACAGGTGCCCAACGCGAATCCAGGCGGGCAGGAGGAGCCCAGCCGTGCCGCTTGCTCCGTGGGACTTGCGCACAGAGCCTCTGCTCGGCAAGACCGGCAGCGGAATGCCAACCACGTCCAGTCCCTCACGGCGCCCAGGCGTCACCTCCCATCCTCTACTTCATTTCTGGGGGCAGTGACATTTTTGAGTGACATTGAGGCCCAGGGAAGCGGCCTCAATGGTGTTAATGCTGCTTTTCCCCGATCTGTCTAGGCCAGGGCCCAGGGTCCTAGTAGGGGAGGCACATTAGCCTTTAGATAAAATAACGTGGGGTAGCTCAGTGGTCGACATGAAGACGACATATACCTTTCAGAAATCGAGGGCCCCGTGTGGCATTAAGATTCGGGGGAGGGGGGGGGGCGCTTAACCAAATCGGCTACTAGGCTTCAGTGTGCGGGCCTACGGGCGCCTCTGTGGCCAGGCTTTCGGGGGAGGGGAGCCAGGTGGCCAGGGCAGGGGTGCTGGGCTGGGCAAAGGCAGCCAAGGCAGGGCCCTGCCGGGCAGCTCAGATGCAGTGGTGGGTGGACTGGACCGGATGCCCCTTAAGGGCCAGGCTGGAGGTCAGGCCCAGAGCCTCCGCAGCACACCAGGCCCCACGCCTCTTGGTGCCACCTGAGGGCCTCACACCCGAGGCCGGGCCCCCAGAGCCAGCAGCCATTCTCCTCAAGCCTGTGTGGCCTCTGCCCCCTTTCCACGAGCCCAGAGACGGGCAGGGGGGCGTGGGCAGCTGTTGGAGCCTTTCATGAGGACGCCTCTGGGCACTGCCGCTAAGCCAGCACACGTGCGGGTGCACACCCTCCGACGTGGACACATACACGCACGCGCGCGCACGCCCAGCGCCCCTCCTCAGCAGCCAGGTGGAGACAGACAGACCGCCGTTACCTCCTTAGCGGCCAACCTCCCAGAAAGTCCAGGAAGTGACCTCAACTAGCGGCCTAACCAATCACGGCGCCAAGGCCGCTCCTCTCCACCTGCTCCAGTAGGCCGTCCACGAGGGGGTGTTCCGGCACACACCTGGGGGTGCAGTCGCTCCCCTCCCCTCCTTCCTAATCCGGTCAGGGCAGGTCCGTGGCTCTTGCAGCCAATCAGAGAGGGCCTGCCAGAAATCCCCTGCGAGAGGCCTCGCAAGATGGAGTGGGGTGGGGGCAGCTCGCTCTGCCCAGAAAGGGAGGGAAGAGGAGGACAGCAGGCCTGAAGAGGGACAGGCAGGACAGCCTAGGGAGTCACTTGGGGGGCTCCCCTGTCGGCCGGCCGTGTGGCCTGGGGGACTTGTCACTGGAGGGGCCTTGGCTGTGCAGCCTGGGGGGTGTCTGCAGCAGGGCTTGCACCACGTGGTGGCGTGGGGGACCAAACCTGGACTTTGGGGCCTCAGGCACCGGGGTCTCTTTGCATGACCATGAGGCCATCCTCACCAGCCCCTACATGTCCTTTTTTTTTCCCCCTCCAGGGTTACTACTGGGCTCGGTGCCTGCACCATGAACCCACCGCTCCTGGAGGCCATTTTTTCCCTTTTGTTGCCCTTGCTGTTGTAGCCTCGTTATGGTTATTATTATTGCCATTGTTGATGTTGTCGTTGTTGGATAGGACAGAGAGACATGGAGCGAGGAGGGGAAGACAGAGAGGGGGAGAGAAAGACAGACACCTGCAGACCTGCTGCACCGCCTGTGAAGCGACTCCCCTGCAGGTGGGGAGCCGGGGGCTCGTTATGCCACTCCCGACCCCCTCCACATTTCCTTTTACGGCAATTTTACTTTACGGCCTCTAGATATCCAGTTAACTCCTCGTTCACTAGAGACACCTGCAGCCCTGCTTCACCACGTGTGAAGCTCCTGCGGAGGGCCGGGGGGGGGGGGGAGGGCGGGGGCTTGAACTGGACCCTGCATGTGGCAACCAGTGGCTCAACCACCACTGGCAGTTACTTTTTTTTAAAATAAATTTTTTATATTTATTTATCTTCCCTTTTGCTGCCCTTGGTTCTTTTAATGGTTGCTGTAGTTATTATTTGTTGTTATCGAAGTTGTCGTTGGATAGGACAGAGAGAAACGGAGAGAGGTGGGGAAGACAGAGGGGGAAAGTCGGACACCCACAGACCCGCTTCACCCCTGCAAGTGGGGAGCCGGGGGCTCAAACCGGGGTCCTCAAGCTGGTCCTTGCCAAAGCACTTAACCCGCCGCGCTTTCTTTTCTATCTGAAAGGGCTGAGGGAACTACAGGAGAGGGTCACAGCTGCGGCCCTCTCACTCTCGTGGGGGAAGCAGGGGCTTGAACTCAGGTCCCCGTGCACCACTCACCGTCCTCGGGACCTCCCACCCCAGCCCCAGCACTGCCTGTGGTGTCCCGTGCGGCGGCAGGGCTCGAACCCAGGGCCTCCGGCAAGGGGCCCGTGCCCCACTCACTGAGATCCAGCACGTCGTCCGTCCTGATCAGGTCCTCCTCCCGCGTGAGGGGCAGCTGGGTCTCGGGCTCCCCGCGCAGCTGCAGCGACAGCGCCCGCAGCATGAACAGCACCCGGATGGCCTGGGGGGACAGGGACGGCCGGTCACTGCCCCGCGCCCGCCCCGTGCCCGCCCGTGGCCGCCTCTCCCGGAGGGAGGGAGAGGGGCAGCTCTGCACAGCCAAGCCGCCAGCACCAGCGCCAGCACCAGCACCAGGTTCCCAGCGGCCGCCCACCCGGGCCTGGGCCACAGTCCTCGCCCTGGGACCGGGCACCGGGGCACCGGAAGGGCGGCCCCTCGGGACTGGGCCCAGCAGACACCGGCTCCCTCCCTGCCTCCCCCCACTCTCGGCACTCCCGCCTCCTGCCCTGGCAGCACCAGGAGGCAGCACCGTCCTGATGACACTGAGGGGGGAGAGGAGCCAGAGGAAGAGAAAGGGGGAGGGGGAGAGGGAGAGGAAGGGGGACAGAGGGAGGGGGAACGGAGGTGGGGAGGAGAGGGGAGAGGGAGGGGTAGGGAGGGGCAGGGAGGGGGAGACGGAGGGGGGAAGGGAAGGGGAGAGGGGAGGAGGGAGGGGAAGGGGAGAGGAGAGGGGGAGGGGAAGGGGAGGGGAGAGGGGGAGATGGAGGGGGAGACGGAGAGGGGGAGGAGAGGGGGACAGAGGGAGAGGGAGGGCTAGGGAGGGGTGGGGAGGGGGAGGGGAGAGGGGGAGAGGGAGGGGGAGAGAGGGAGGGGAGGGGGAGGAGGAGAGAGGGGGAGAGAGGGAGGGGAGGGGAGAGGGAGGGGGAGAGAGGAAGGGGGAGGGAAAGGGAAGGAGACAGAGGGAGAGAGGAAGGGGAGAGGGAGTGAGTGGAGAGGAGGAGGGAGAGAGGAAGGGAGGAGAGTGGGGAGGAGAGGGAGAGAAGGGGAGAGGGGGAGAGGGGAGAGGGGGCACCACCGCCCCCCACAGGTGCAGCCTGGGCGGCAGAGGGCCTGTGGGCACGAGGCAGCGGCTGAGACTGAGACCCCCGCCCCAGGTTGTGGCCAGATGTCCCCGCAGGGAGGAGGCTGCAGAGCCCAGCTCCTCCACTACAGGCCTTGCCCACAACGGAGAAGCTGAGAGGGGAGGGCGTGGGGGGAGGGCCATGAAGGAGGGCTCTGAGGGGGACTGAGGGGGGCTCTGGGGGAAGTCTGAGGGGGTCTGAGGGGAACTCTGAGGGGAACTGAGGGGGTCTGAGGGGACTCTGAGGGGGGCTGAGAGGGTCTGAGGGGGTCTGAGGGGGGCTGAGAGGGTCTGAGGGAACTCTGAGGGGGATTGAGAGGCTCTGAGGGATTCTGAGGGGGCTCTGAGGGGGGCTGAGAGGGTCTGAGGGGGACTGAGGGGGTCTGAGGGAGGGGTCTGAGGGGTTCTGAGGGGGCACTGAGGGGGGACTGGGGGACTGAGGGGGACTGAGGGGTAACTGAGAGGGTCTGAGGGAGACTGAGGGAGGGGTCTGAGGGAAACTGAGAGGGGCTCTGAGGGGGACTGAGGAGGTGTGTGAGGGGGACTGAGGGGGGCTGAGGGGGGCTCTGAGGGGGTCTGAAGGGGACTGATGGATCTGAGGGGGACTGAGAGGTCTGAGGGATACTGAGGGGGACTGAGGGAGGCTGAGGGGGGCTCTGAGGGGGACTGAGGGAGTGTGAGGGGGACTGAGGGAGGGGTCTGAAGGGGACTGAGGGGGACTGAGGGAGGGGTCTGAGGGGTCTGCAGCCAGCAAGCGCTCCTGCTCGGAGGCCGGAGGCGGATTTTCCAGGAAATGGCTGCGCGCTTTCTAAGAAAGGAGGCAAATGGAGCGGAGATAAAGTACCACGAAGGCTCCGTCAGGAAAGGAAGCGAGCGAGATAAGGAAGCCGGTTCCGGGAACCGGAACCGAGACCCAGACCAGCGGGTCCCCAGTCACTCGGGGCTCGGCCTCCCGGGGCCACTTCGCGCCCCCAAACCCAGGCCCCGCCCTTCCCTCCACGGCCCCGCCCCGAGACCACGCCCACAGCCCCGCCTCGCAGGCCCCGCCCCTCCTGGCCCAGCCCTGAACACAAGGCCACGCCCACAGCCACGCCCCGAAGGCCCCGCCCCGCCCCGAACCCAAGACCACGCCCACGTCCCGCCCCTCCGGCCCCGCCCCGCAGGGTCCCCTGGAGCCGGCCACGTGGAGGCCTCTCACCCGCCGCGTCTTCTCCACGTCCCCGCAGGGCAGCCGCTTCAGGAAGTCAATGCCCGTCAGAGGGGTGCCCGTGGGGGGCAGCAGGATGGAGGCATCCATCATCAGGTATTCCACGTTCATGGGCTTCATCTGGAGAGAGGGCGCAGGGGGCTCGCAGTGCCCGCCGGTGCAGGGAGCCTCAGGAGACCCCGTCCCGCAGAGCGCCCCCCCGGCCGTCCGCACAGCCCTGCCCCGGGGCGCCCGGCCTGCGGGGGAGCTGTGCGGGCATATGCCTGCCCTCACTCACCGTCATGCTCCTGTACTCGTCTTCAAACATGTCCAGAAAGATCTCTTCCCCCTGAGCAACAGGCAGGGGCGGGAGGGTCACTCGGCAGCCCGCAGCCCCACCGGCCGCTCTGGGGCTGTCTGCTCCCCACCCGCCAGCTCCCGTGGGCAGGGGCAGGGGCACACACGCTCGGTGGCACCAGTGCCCAGCTGGCCTGTCCACTCCTGCAAAGCCACGCGAGCGTGACTACGATCTGAACGCGTGGCCCGCAGGGCGTGGGGCACCCGCGTCAGCAGCATCTTAAGTTTCAGGGAGCTGGTCAGGCATGCCCGTGCCCGCAGCTGCCCACTGCCCCAGAGGCCAGCCAGCCTGCACTCGGCCGGGCAGCCGCTCTCAGGAGGGCTCAGGACACAGGCCTGGCTCAGACTCCACCGAGGCCACCAGGGCCAGAGGAGGGGGCTGGGACACATGACCCTGAGTGCCAGGCTGGATGCTGGGGGCCCCTCTGGAGGACACCCCAGGCCACTGCCCACTCACCTTGTAGAAGTGCCGCAGCAGGTGGACACTCTCTTCTCTGGCGCCCTAGAGAGAGGGGGCTGGTTGAGGGGACAGACCCCATGGGGGAGGGGACGGGCCACGTGGGGGGCAGGGTCACCTCCAGGCAGGCCAGGTGCACATCCTTGATAATGCAGCCCTCGCCCGTCACCACCTGCTGCCTCAGGAGCAGGCAGCTCAGTTCCAGCGTCGCCAGGCGGATCTTGGCATCTGCAGACACAGGGGTCAGCCCCGCTCCCAGGGGGACACAGGGGTCAGCCCCACTCCGGGTGGACACAGGGGTCAGCCCCACTCCCAGGGGGACACAGGGGTCAGCTCCACTCCAGGGGGACACAGGGGTCAGCCCCGCTCCAGGGGGACACAGGGGTCAGCCCCGCTCCAGGGGGACACAGGGGTCAGCCTCGCTCTCAGGGGGACACGGGTCAGCCCCACTCCAGGTGGACACAGGGGTCAGCCTCGCTCTCAGGGGGACACAGGGGTCAGCCCCGCTCCAGGTGGACACGGGTCAGCCTCGCTCCCTGGGGGACACAGGGGTCAGCCTCGCTCCAGGGGGACACAGGGGTCAGCCCCGCTCCAGGTGGACACGGGTCAGACGTGAGCCGTGGAGGCCCCACCCCCACACACCTGGCTGGGCAGCACTGCCCATGATGCGGATGAGGCTCTCGGCCAGCAGGTGGTTGTAGGCCGTCTTCTCGGCCTCGTTGGGTACTGGGAGCTGGACCCGCCGTAGCTTCTCGGGGTCCATGCCTGGGGAGGGTGGGGGGCAGCTGTGAGGAGCAGTTGGGGGCCACTCAGCCAGCGGCCCCACGCCACCCTCACCTGGCTGCGGGGTTCCTGCACCCCAACTTCCCCAGGCTCTCCCCGAGAAAGTCTAAAGCTCATGTCTGAGGCGTGACAACCCCACCATGCCACCATCTCTCAGTGTCCCCGGCCCCTGCACCCACCCCTTTACCGCCCCTGCCTCACAAAGAACCCTCAGCAAAGCAGAGCACAGCCGGCACCGGGGCGCCCACAGAAAGACGCCAGTAACAAAGCACCCCCACGGAAACATAGCTCCGAGTCCTCAGGACAGCAGCTGCAGCCCTGCTGGGGTTCCCTCCCCTCCCTGGGGTGGCAGAGCAGTCAGAAGGCCAGCAGGCAGCTCTGTCAGTACTTCCTTTATGTGGAGACTGTCCTGCAGGGAGTCTGTGAAGAGGCCGTGCTGGGGGCCTGGAAAGGTTGCGAGGGAGCCAGGCCGCTTGGCCCGCTGCCTGGCCACCACCCACAGCCCTGAGCTCGGGGCACCCAACCGGGCCAGTCTCCAGAGGGCCCCCAGTTCCTGCGCTGCGGGCCTCCTGCCCAGGTTTCCTGCAAAGCCCAGGGCCTGCGCCGGCAGCGGCACCCCCAGCCACGGAGGGCCACAGTGAGGGCCCTGAACCTCCCGGATGCCCTTTGAGGCCCCGTCCATGCTAAGAAGCTCCCCGCACCCCGCCACCTGGTGTCTCCCCCAACAGCCTGACCAGGCTCCCCTGCAAAGCAGACTGGAGAGTTAGCCAGCTCTCCACCTACGGCCGGACCTGGACACACCACAGCCAGCCAGCCTCCCGGGCTCCCTCTGCCCTCGGGCTGCCAGTCCAGCCACGCTCCGCTCCTCGGCCTTCAAGGCCTGCAAGGCCTGGTCCCTGGCCGGGAGATGCTTGCCCTGCTGCCCGAGCATTTGCAGAGCCGGCCCCTTCCCTCCCCAGCCCCGCTCTGCTTTCGCCTGGCCCTCTGGGCAGCCCTGCACTGCCTGGCTATGACCACCTGCTCAGACTGCTCCCAAGACCACCGGAGCCGGAGCCTGGGGGTCAGACACGCAGCCGAGGGCATCTGCGGAGGGTCACCGTGCGATGCGGGGGGGCAGGGGTGCCTGCAGGTCAGAGCTTCAGTCCCGCCCCGTGGCCAGGAGGTCCTGGGGGCTGCCGCCGGGGTGGACTACCTCTGTTGTGCGACATGGCGTAGAGCAGGCAGAGCACGAAGAGTGCGTGGTAGTCGTCCTCCGGGCTGTCCAGGGCGTGGTGCACCATGTCCAGGAAGGGCCTGACAGAGAGCAAGGTCAGCCCCTCCCGCCGCCCAAGAGAGCCCATTCACGCCCGCTCCCCACACTGAGCTGAGGAGCACTGTCGCCTTAGCACAAGGTGTGACCGTGGCTTTCTGAGAGGGGCCGTCCCCATCACCCAAGGACAGACGGGCTGCGGCAGAGGAGCCGCCTCCTGGCCCCAGGACGCCTTACAGCCCCCACCTGCTCCAGGGAGGCCCATCCAGCCCGCCGGCCGCACTCTTCTCCTCATCTGTGGTGTTCTGCTCCTGCAGGGTGGGGCCGGCTGCCAGCTCCAGCTTGCTGCGCTCCATGATCACCATCTCGATCTCTGCCGGACAGGAAGGGCTGAGGCCTGACCCAGCCACACACTGGGCTGGGGTACCGAGGGCCACACCGCCCTATGCAGTGAGGCCACAAGGGAGCATGCCCTGGGTGCTGAGATGAGACATCCCACAGCCCTGCCCACCCTCCATGGGCTCCCTGGGTGCTGTGCCTGGTGCTGAGAGAGGAGACACCCCACAGCCCTGCCTCACCCTCCATGGGCTCCCTGGGTGCTGTGCAGGGTGCTGAGAGAGGAAAGACCCCACAGCCCTGCCCACCCTCCATGGGCTCCCTGGGTGCTGTGCCTGGTGCTGAGAGAGGAGAGACCCCACAGCCCTGCCCACCCTCCATGTGCTCCCTGGGTGCTGTGCCTGGTGCTGAGAGAGGAGACACCCCACAGCCCTGCCCACCCTCCATGGGGCTCCCTGGGTGCTGTGCAGGGTGCTGAGAGAGGAGAGACCCCCACAGCCCTGCTGACCCTCCATGGGCTCCCTGGGTGCTGTGCAGGGTGCTGAGAGAGGAGAGACCCCACAGCCCTGCCCACCCTCCATGGGCTCCCTGGGTGCTGTGCAGGGTGCTGAGAGAGGAGAGACCCCACAGCCCTGCCCACCCTCCATGGGCTCCCTGGGTGCTGTGCAGGGTGCTGAGAGAGGAGACACCCCACAGCCCTGCCCACCCTCCATGGGCTCCCTGGGTGCTGTGCCTGGTGCTGAGAGAGGAGAGACCCCACAGCCCTGCCCACCCTCCATGTGCTCCCTGGGTGCTGTGCCTGGTGCTGAGAGAGGAGACACTCCACAGCCCTGCCCACCCTCCATGGGCTACCTGGGTGCTGTGCAGGGTGCTGAGAGAGGAGAGACCCCACAGCCCTGCCCACCCTCCATGGGCTCCCTGGGTGCTGTGCAGGGTGCTGAGAGAGGAGAGACCCCACAGCCCTGCCCACCCTCCATGGGCTCCCTGGGTGCTGTGCAGGGTGCTGAGAGAGGAGAGACCCCACAGCCCTGCCCACCCTCCATGGGCTCCCTGGGTGCTGAGGAGAGACCCTACAGCCCTGCCCACCCTGTTTGGGCTCCCATGTGGTGAGGGAGCACACCGTGAGCCCTTCATGTACCTGGGGCACCTCCCGCCTCGACAGTGCCCCTATGCTGCTCTGGCTCTGGCTCTATGAACATAACTGCTGGCATTACAAGTCGCTCCCAGCAGCAGGAACAGCCCTGCTGTGGAGATGGAGGCCCTGGGAGAGCTTGGGGAATGGGCCCCTCCCCTGGACTGACCAAGAGCCCTGCCATTGCGGGGACACTGGAAGCGGGACCCAGGGGCCCGTGGGGAATGGACAATGGTCGAGGGGTGGGGGTGGAGGACCAGAGAGAAGCCTTCCTGGGCTGAGGGCTCCTGGGTCCCCTCCGTCCAGTTCTGTCCCCCACCTTCGCTGTCACCGCTGGCCTTCACACCCTTAGGGCCGCCCTCTGGCGCCCTGGCCTTGTCTGCGTCCTCAGGCTCCTCGGGGGTGGGGGTGGGGGCGGGGGCGGGTGGGCGCTCTTCCTCCTCCTCCTCGCCCAGGTTCTTGTAGTTGGGCCTCCGCTGCTGCCGCCTCCGACCCTTATGCTTGTTTATCTCCAGCGAGCGCTCGAGGGTCTCTGTGGGTTTCACGAAGCCACGAACGCCGGGCTTGGCCTGGGGAACGGCAGGCACAGCTCAGACACGGCCCTCCTCAGTGGGCGGTTGTGCCCAGAGACCCCACCTACCAGCCGGCGGTCAGTGCCCCTGGGAGGCGCCCCTCTGTGCCCCCTGGTCTCTGTCACCCACGGGTGAGGCTGAGCAGGGCGGGTGACTGGCCGGGGTGAGAGTCAGACGCTGCGCCAGAGCCCAGGCTCATGTTGAGTCCGTCTTTATCTGGTCTTTACAGGCCAGCTGTCTCAGGTGTGGACATGGGGTGCTGGCCACTGGGGGCAGGACTCAGACTGGACCCCTGCTTTCCAGAGCTCACAGGCAGTGCTACTGCCATCACTACCTTTCAAGACAGAGTCTCAAAACACCGCTGCCATCACTACTGTGCCACCCACCCTCTGAACACCTCACAGCCACGGCTGCTCTCTGGAGCCTGCAGGTTCACACCACAGCAGCGACTGCAGCGTTCTCAAGGGGCAGATTCGTCACAGCGACCCCCACAACTCACCGTGACGACGTGAGACTAGCACCTGCGTCCTGTCCCCTTGGGACTGTTCGTCCACAGACACCACGGAAAGGCAGCACCAGGCACAGGACACAGGCTTTCATGGCCCCCACACCGTGTGACAGTGGCGTCCCACAGAGCCACTCAGGTGCTGCTCACACAATACCCCCGCCCCCCATCTTTTCCTGGAGCCATGCAGCACTGGGCAGCTGAGGGCCCCAGGGCGGACAGGGCGCTTCCTCTGACTACCTCGCAGCCCTGTGGACAGAGCATGTGCAGAGCAATGAGGGGTGGTGCTTCGTAATGGTTCTGCCAACGTTCTCCTGCCAAAGACTCTGAGGCCCCATGTTCGACCCCCAGCACCACCACCAGCCACAGCTGAGCAGGGATGGTGGGGGGTGGGGAAGACACAGTGATTGAAGCCTCAGACAAACGGACCCTGGCCCGCCCCACCGAGATCAGGAGCACAAACTCTCAGGATGGAAGGCTAGGTCTCCCGTGGGGCTCTGAAAGCTGTGAGAACTGGCTGAGGGAAGTGAAGCTGGGCAGGGTGCAGGGAGGGAGGGAGGGAGCTAGATGCCCGCTGACCCCTGTCCCAATGTCCCCGCTGCAGATGGCTGGTCTCTGGATGCAGCAGGGCCAGCGGGCACTGAGGTCCCTCAGAGCTGGGCCCAGGGTCACAGCTGCCGCCACACACCAGAAAGGAACCCTGCAAAATGAATTCTAAAACTTCCGGGGGGGGGGGGGTGTGCTCCCTGGGGGACTTCAGACCCTTGAGACTCAGCCCTGGGGGCAGCCAAGGAGGGCAGGCAGGGCCAGGTGAGGTGACCTGGGTGACGGCCCTGCCTGCCTCCAGGCCACAGAGACAGCAGCCCCCACTCGAGCTCAGGCTCAGCTCCAGGCCACTCAGCAGGCAACACTCTGCACACAAGCACCTCAGATTTCACTTTCCTTTTTTCTTCCTTTCTTTTTCCTTTTCTTTCTTTCTTTCTTTCTTTTTTTTTTTTTTTACCAGAGCACTGCTCAGCTCTGGCTCATGGTGGTGTGGGGGATTGAACCTGTGACTTGGGAGCCTCAGGCCTAACAGTCTGTCTGCATAACCATTATGCTATCTACCCCCCCCCCTTTTCTTTCTATGTTGGGGGAAAGAAGCCCGACCGCCCCCTCCTCCCACCACACACTGACAGCGTCAAAGCCCCACTGAGGTAGGCATGCTGGCTAGGTACAGCAGAGGGCCCGTCCCCTCCTCCCCCAAGGCTCCCCGGCTGCCAACTCAGCAGGTGCCGACGGGGAGCCCCAGAAGGGCTCAGCACGCATTGGGCACAGGGCCTCCAGTCAGAGCATCCCACAGACAGCAAGAGATGGCACGGGGCAGGGGCGGCACTGTGAGGCCATGACCGTGTCCGCCGTGGGGGGGCCTGGCCAGTGACTGATGCTGGGATGAGCCGGGCAGCCCCCCAGCACCAGCCCCACAGGCAGAGGGCCACACGGCCGGGCGGGATGGCACCCTCCGAGCACCCTGCTGCCCTCAGAGTGAGCTGGTCCACAGCCGAGCCAGCCAGCCTGCTCTGTCCCAGCTGGCAGCAGCCAGGCCCAGGGTGCCATCAGGCTCCCGAAGGGGTGAAGGACGGCCCAGCAGGGTGCAGGGCTGAGCTCCCTGTGTGACAGCCTCTGAGATGAGCAAGTCTGAGGGGCGGCCAGTTTCACTCAGGGTGGAGGAGCTCGGGGCAGCCCTGAAGCACCCAGAGGAACCCTACGGAATGCCCTCCCCCCACCCAAGCCCCGCCTGAGCAGATGAGGGGCGCAGGGCCACGCCAAGAGCGGTCCTGTCCTGGGCGTCACGGGGGCACAGTGAGGTAGTGGCAACAAGGCAGGCATCTCCAGGACAAGGTCCCCCGCCCGCCGTCACTGCCCCACTGTTCTTGTGTGTCACTGAGCACAGGGACTCAGGAGGCTGCGCCCAGTGGGAGAGTATCCCTCCTGAAAAGGGAGCCCCCCGGGCTCCCACTGACTCTGTGCCCAGACTGTCCCGGGGAGACACGGCCACCCTGCCCTAGAGTCGAGAGAGGCCCTCAGAGGGTCAGACACTGCCCAGGACAAGGCTGTGCTCCCACCCGGCCCTGAGCGGCAGACGAGACAGCTCCCTGCCCCAGGCTCCTGTGCTCTCAGTCTGGTTTTGGGGAAGGTCTGCTGGGAAGGAAGAAGCCGTGCCAGTAACTCATCTACAGGTGCCAGGAAGCGAAAAAGACCGAGCGGCTGAAAACGAGTCCAGCCAACCACATCCGAGGTGGCAGGAAGCCAGGGAGCCACTGCTCTCGCTCAGAGGGAAGGAAGCTGTGTGCTCCCAGGACCTAGCCTCTGTGTCACCCGGCCCTGGGAGCCCAGCACCCAGCACCTCCACTCTGGCCCGGGGACGGCGGCCCAGACGTGAGGGTGACACCACACTAAGAGTCTCACTTCCAGTCCCGGCATGGGCCACTACCCACGGCAGGCGCAGGACCCCTGCCCCAGAGAGCTCCAGGAGAGAGAAGACACCCCAGTGTCCTGCCATGGGGCTGCAGCAGGTGGCTGCCCCAGTGCCGACCCCACACACCCGCGTCTATCCTGATGCTCGCTCACGGGAGGCAGTGGCGGGTCCAGGGGTCATTCTCTGCTTGCTTTCCATCTACCCACCCCCCTCCCTTCCTTTCTTTCAGTAGAGACAAAAGGGAGAGAGTGAAGGAGACCACAGCACCTAAGCTTCCTTCAGCGCAGGGATGGGCTTGAACCCAGCCCTGCACACAGCAGAGCAGAGCACTGCTCCAGGCAGCTGTCTCGCCAGCCCTGTGTGTGTGCATGTGACAGCCCCTGGGCACCACGCCTGACGTCAGCGGTGACGCCTGAGAGGAAGGAAGTCTCGACGCTGCCCCGAGGGCTGCAGAGCACAGGGCAGCTGTGCAGAGCCCCAGATATCACAGTCCACGGGGCTCCCGGGCGGCCAAGTCTGGGCTCTTGTGTGGAGTTCCCTGTGCTCTCCAGTCACAGCTCAAATGTGTGCAGGCAGTTAAGGAACAAGCAAGGGGGCCATGCTGGCAGCCTGGAGCCCAGCACATCGGAGCAGGAGGGAGGAGGAAGGCAGGACACTCAGAGCCCGGGAGGCCTCAGGAACGGTCAGTGTCTTCCTTCAGTACAGTACACACACACACACACACACACACACACACTCACTCACAGGGACACACACACAGGCAAACACACAGACACAAACACACTCACAGGGACGAACACATGCAAACACACACACACTCACAGGGACACACACAGGCAAACACACAGACACAAACACACTCACAGGGACGCACACACGCAAACACACACACACTCACAGGGACACACACACACACAGGCAAACACACACACACTCAATCACAGGGACACACACAAACACACACACACATGGTTCCGTGTCCTCTCAGGACAGGAGGAGAAGCCAGACCACAGCACCCACCTGAGCACCCAGCAGCCAGGGGACCAGGGCTGTGCTGACGGGGTCACAAGCTCAGGGGTGGCCGCCCAGCACTCCCACTGCCCTCACGGGGCTCCCTGCCCAGTCTCCGAGCAACCCCTCCCAGGCCAGCCCCTGTCGCAAACAGCACCCTTCAGCAAAGTCCCTCTCAGCCCCAACCCCAGGCTCCTCACTCAGGACTAGCCTGCGACCCTCAACCCAGACCCCCAGGCGTCACGTGGCTGCTCCACGGGGCAGCCTCTGGCCGGAGACACACACGCCCTCTGGGAGCTGCGGCCCTCCTGACCCGACTCACACTTCTCTGCACGTCCTGCTCGGTCTTGCCGAAGGTCTGGGACAGGTCACCATTGAGGATGACTTCCGCCAAGGAGTTCACCAGGGGCGCGTGGTGGATGATGAGGAAGACCTGGGGAGCAGGTGGTGGATGTGCCACGTGAGTGGGTATGCCGCGTGAGTGGATACCCGGCCGGCCAGCAGGCACAGCCCTGAGAGGCCGAGGGAAGGTGGCGTCCGGGGAGCCGGGTCCGCCCGTCCCGCTGGGCTGCTCCTTCCCTCGGGCCATCTGCTGCCCGCCCGCTCACCCCTGCTGGCCTTCTGGGGGACAAGTGCACCTGCGTGAGACCGGCCCGGGCGGAGCCAGATCCAGCTGCGGGGAAGCCAGCACGCCACTCCCAGGCCCCCTGGACCCCTGGGTGGATCCCGGTGTGCCCCCAAGGCCTGACCCGGCACCCAGCGAGGCAGGAGAGGAGCAGAAGGCTGGCCGCTCCTGTTCCAGCAGGGACGTGGCTGGCAGGGCTGCAGGGAGCTGCCCGGCTGTGAGTTCTGGCGCCCGGAGCCCACGGGCACTAGGAGGCGTGACTGACACCAGGAGCCGAGACAGATGGGGCTTGGGGGCTGCTGCCTGCAGGCGCGATTCTCTCGGGAGAGTCTAGTCCTGCCAGCCCATGACGACGCCCCGGTTGGTTCTCCTCGTTAGGAAGCAACTGGCCCAGTGCCGCTTTCAGCAAGAGGGAGGTCCTGTCCCCGTGCGGCCAGCGCATACCGAGGCCAGGTCCCCTTGCCCATGAGTGACCTGGAGGGACACTTTCCAGGGCTGAAGTGCGGGCGTGGCAGGCTGCCCTGGCTGGAGGTTTTCTGGGGGGCACTGCAATGACACTGACAGAACAGGGCATCCGGCACTCTGTCCCCCACCAGCCACGTGCTTTCCGTGGGCACTGAAACAAGCACTGAGTGACAGGGCAGGTGGCAGAGCTCCTGCGAGGGGAGTGGCCAGGTGCCTAGTTTTGCGCCCACTGAGCAAAACTGAGGCATCCTGCGTCGGGCTGCCCTCGGGCTCCTGGAACCCCCAGCAGGAACCCACACGGCCCATCCTTACAGTGACAGGCTCCGAGCAGACGGAGCCCCGAGAGCAAAGTGGCGGCTGGAAGGCAGGCAGGCCCCGGGGGACTGCTCCAGAGTGCAGGGCCGGTCTGAGGGCCCACTTCTCCGCAAGCACATGCCCCACACCTGCCCCACACCTGCCCTACACCTGCGGCAGCGAGTGTAAGGACACAGCCCCAGCATCGGGGCTGCTGGCAACAAGAGGCTTTGCAGATGACAGAGCTGGGTTGCCATGGCATTCCCCCTCCTTGTAAATGGCACGTCACCACGAGGAAACACAGGGCGGGACGGGGGAGGCAGACTAATCAGCTCAAGACACGAGTCTGGGAATGGAGGCCACCACCCGAGACGCCTTCCGGAAGGTGCTCTGGGAGCGAGAAGCAGGGCCGCATCTCTAACAACAGCCTGGCTGGTGGGCCTTTGTGAAGCCGGGAAGGCTGTGTGTTGGCACACCGGGTCCTGCGCTCGGACCAAGTTCAGGATGTCACACACGTGTAGGCGTGAGGCCCTGAGGCTGTGGGTTTCACTGGTACAGGATGGAGCAGTGCCCCGGTCTGTCTCTCTCATCCCTTCTCTCTTCTCAGACAGAAAGTAAACGATCTTAAATGCCACGTACAAGAGCCAGGCGGGTGACATTTCCAGGGGAAGCTTGTGTGCTGAGTAAGCACCAAGCCCGTGGGCCGGGCCCGTCTTCCCTCTGGTCCTTACCCTCCACTGCCAGGGCGGCGCCATGGCGCCACCGCTCGGCGTCTGGCAAAGGTGGCTCCCCTCTCCACTTCCTACTTGACTGCAACTCAGGGACAGTCTGCTCAGGCAGTGCGGTCTGTGAGACCCTGGCAGCTCTCGGGAGGGGCCTGAGGGTGGGGCAGATGCCGCACATACCTGGGAGAGAAGGTAGAGAGACACCGGCAGGCTGATTTTCGGCCGTTCTCCTCCCTGGTAAAGGTTGGGGAGACAGACAGGGAGACAGAGAGAGAGAGAGACAGATGTCCAGGTCACACGGTCAGTGGCATGAGAGGTGTGGCGCCAAAGCCAGCTACCTGGAAGAGGACCGTCCCCGACACCCACGGCCGTTTAGGGCTGGAGAGACAGCACAGGGATCCTGCAACTGACCCTCCTGACTGAAGCCCCGGGGCTCAGGGTTCGATCCCCAGCGCCACCCTCGGCCAGAGCTCAGCAGGGCTCTGGGGGGAGGGGAGCCAGCCCACCATTCTGCAAAGCCTACACTCTAAGCCCACGCCGCAGGGCTGTGCGCCTCCACCCAAGAAGTCTTTCCTGAGGGGTGAAGGAGAGGCCGGGCAGAGAGCAGAGGCAGCCTCTCGACGGCCAGCGGCACCGGGTCCTGGGCCACGCACCAGGTGGGCCGGCAGGCAGCCAGTGCTCAGGCAAGGGTGCCGGAAGCCGGCGGAGGCCCGGGGCGGCAGGGCTGCAGACATCCAGGCGGGCCTGTGGAGCTGAGTGCTGCGCCTTGCAGGCCCTGCGCCCCTGCCTCCCAGAGCTGCCCAGAGAACCACCCATCCTGGCCCCGGAAATGACCACGGCGGCTGGCACAAGGCTGCACAGGCGGCTCCCCGCAGGAGGCCCGTCTGGATGAGCCCCTTCGCCCTATCCCCTGCCCTGGGGAGACCCAGCCGAGGGGCCGCGCCCACCTTGTCAGGGTGCTCGAGTGAGTGCACGTACAGCGGCAGGAACAGGCTGTCCAGCAGGTGCTCCGTGAGCACGTCATTGAGGAAGTCGCAGCGGATGATGAGGATGTCGTTGAGGTAGTGCAGGTGGTCCAAGTGCTCCGCCACCAGGTCGCTCAGCTTGCCCCGGTTCCGGTGTCTGCGTGTGCGGGGGGTGTGAGCGGTGGCCGGGGGCTCTGCCCATGGCTCTGGCGTGGCCCAGAGGATGCTGGGCCGGCCCACCTCGAGCTGCCCCCCAAGGAGAGCCCGCTTCCGGCGGTCACTCGCAGGCTCTGCCTGCACGGCTCTCCCAGGCAGACCTCGCGATGCCCTGGAGCGGCACGCGCCGGCCTGCATTCACTTTCAAGAGCGGGGTCATGGTCCCCCCTTCCTGCACGGGGCCCGCCACCCTGCTGTCACTGCCACTGCCAGCCTCCCCCGTCCCCTGATGTGCCCGGCATGGTGGAGGGGCCTCTGTAGGAGGGCTGCGGCCTGGTCCTCCTGGCCAGCCCTGTCCCCGACCCCGACCCCGACCCCAGGGCCACTCACTCCTCGTCTGTCTGCACACAGTTGTCCAGCTCGATCACATGGCTGCCAATGAACCAGACCAGGTTGGAGAAGTACGGCACGGCCGTCTTGTCCCGGATGTAGTGCAGCATGGCCTGGTTGTCCACTGGGGCATTCAAAGGACAAGGAGGTGGTCAGCCATCAGAGGTGGGTGGGGCGGGGCAGGGCAGGCAGGGGCTAGTGACACAAAGGTCCAGGGAAGAGGCGGTTCTCGGGGTGAGCAGGGTCAGGGAGCCATCGGCAGGCAGGGCCTGACTTGACCAGGGGCCGCACCCTCAAGCAAGCTGCCTGCGCTCATGTGGAAGGGTCAGTTAAGAAAGCAGAAAAGCAGAGGTTAATAACTTACATGACACTGGAAGAGTAAGGAGCACGGGAATCGCCATTGAAGGAGAGGCAAAAAAACAGACAACAGTTAACAGGGTTAGAGCCAGGAGAGAGGCAGCTGCAGGCAGAGCTGGAGAGCTGGGGCAGGGGTGAGGGTGACAGGATGGAGCTGGAGAGTGGGGCTGGGGCAAGGGCGGGGAGGGAGTCCTGGTCGGCCTGGCGGTAACCCGAGAGCACAAGGTGCCCTGCTGCCCCACGCCCACCGCAGACACTGCCACCCACCGTGCCCGTGCGACCCTGCAGACACCCCAGACAGCAAGAGGCCGCCGGCCTCCCTCAGGACTGAGCCCCCTGCGCGGTGAGAGCAGAAGCCCGGGAGTGTGAGCCCAGGCGTGTCCTGCCTGGTGGCTGTCAGCCAGCTCACCTTTGTAGACATTGAGCGTGATGGTCCTCACGGCGATCCGCACCATGCTTTCGGGGTGGTTGAAGAACTTGATGGCTTCGGTGTACAGGGCGAAGTCGTTTGTGTGCTGCCGGGCAGAGGCAGTGGCAGTGAGCTCTCACGGGGGCCGGGCCTGCAGCTCCACCTCTGGGCCCGTCGGGACCTCGGCCAGAGGCAGAGACAGGACAGCGTCCCGGTGGGAAACTCCAGGCAGCCAGCTTGTTGGGGGGGGGGGGGCTGGGCGGGACAAGGCACAGCCAGCACGGGGCTCAAGCTCTCCCTCCTCCGCCCTACGTCTCTGTCCGATCCATCAGAGGAGCCCCAGGAGGGTCTCAGGTGCAGGGAGGGTGGGCGCAAGCTGAGGCTGGCAGTGCAGCGAAAGCTGCCATCACGTGTCACTGCTCTCGGCCTCTCACCGTGCCCTCCACTAGGACACGCCAGACCCATGCTGTTGGGAGGGGCTGGGGACACGGCCGCCCAGAAGCCAGAGGCGGGTGCTGGGGCCACGGGCAGTGGCAAGGCCTAGACAGTGGTGCTCTGCTGCCCTCTGCCGGTGGGGAGGAAGCCTGGGGGTGGCTTCCGGGAGCTGAGCTCAGACAGGGTTGTCTGAGCGCTGAGTCGGGCCCCTCTGTGGTGCACATGGAGAGGGAGCTGACCATGCGTCGTGTCCCCTTCTAGAAGTTTCACCCCGGCTGCTCCCTGGAGCCCCCCAGCCAGCCACACCGCAAGGGAGGCAGACTTTGGGAGAGTGCTGACACCTGCCCCATGGCTCTGGGCACCTCCACGGGCACCTATTCAACACACTGGGCACCCAGGCTCTCTCCCAACTGCCCCGCCTGTGTTCGGCAGTGGCGTGGCTTCCCAAGGACAGCTCCGGCCACACCCAGGAGGGACGGGTGGGCTGCCCAGGCTTGAGGCTGTTGGGGTGCTGGCCTGGGTGACGCTTGTCCGAGCCCTGTCTCTGTCGGCTCAGGGTCCCGGGCCCTCAGACCCCTGCCCAGAGAAGATGGCAGCCTGGATCTCAGCCAACCCCAGGAGCCTCCAACCCCACTCTGCCTTCAGCACCTGTGTGCGCAGGACACCCAGGCTGCCCCCCGACCTTGCCTCTCAGGGAGGAAGTGTGACACCACTCTCACCTGTGAGGGTGAGGGGACATCAGTGGGGCCTGAGCTGGGGAAGAAGTCTTCCCAGGACTCGTACGGGACACGGAAGGGCAGTGAGCTCATCGGGCCCCTGGCAGTGGTGTGGGAACACGCGGTGTCTGGAGCTGCGGCAGCCCTCGCGTGGCTGTGCCGGCCGGGGGCTCCCGCTCACCTCGTTGTAGAAGAAGTGGACAGTGTGCTTGTTGAGCTTCAGGGACAGCGTCTTCAGGAACGAGATGTAGTAGGCCATGATCTCCTCATCAGAGAAGTCAAACTTGTGGACGATGATGGAGTTGACGTAGTTGTTGGAGAGCAGGTAGTCTGGGGGGGGGGGGCGAGGGGGACACGGTCAGCCCCGAGAGCCCAAGAAGGTGCCGAAGCAGGGAGAGACAGTGTAGCTGGAACATTCCAGCAGCCAACCCTATGCCTGCTGTGCCCACAGCGAGGAGGCCCCCGGAGTCCCGAGTCAGGGCGGTGCTCGGGCTAGGCCTTCCCTCTGGGAGTCTGAGGAGCCACAGCAAAGGTCGGCACCTCGGGGAAACCTCGAAGGCTGGCCACCGCCACCTGTCCCTGGGCCGGCAGCACCACCTAGTGGGGGACCTGGGACGGAGGGGCCACTTCCCGGCAGATGCCTCGGCCTGCTCCCACTCTGCATGTCTCAGGCACCGCCAGCACCTGCGGGAGGCTCAGCGGCCCCTGCTCTGCCCGCGGACACCCACCCCCACACCCAGAGAGGTGGCTGGCGTCTCCTCTGAATGAGGATGCCCCCGGTCCCCCCCTCGCGAGCCCCTACCGCCCCACCGCCCAGCCGGCACCAGGGTGGGCGTGGGCATCTGGGCCCTTACAGAGAGAGGTCTCGTGGCCGATGTTCTCGAAGAGGATGTTGAGGGTCTGCAGCAGCTGCACGCACACGTAGCGGCCCGACTTCTGCCGCAGGATGTTCAGGAAGAAGACGAACATGTTCTTCTCCAGGAAGAAGCTGTGGAGAGGGGCCGTCAGGGCGTGCCCACGCCACATGCTCACAGGCAGACACGCACACACCCTCACACCGTCTCTCCCTTCTCTCTCTCACACACACACTCAGAAACTCTTACTCAAATACTGAGCTGTCATTCTGATCTCCCCAGATCAGGATTTCTGTGATGGAGCGGATGGTCTCGACCAGCAGGTTCCGGTTCTGCTCCGTGACTGTGGTGTTTTTGGTCAAAACGTGGTACAGGTACCTGAGGGGGAACGGGAAGACCATCGGCTGAGACGAGAGCGCACATTCCACCAGGATGTCCGCGGCTCAACGGCCGGCCAGCGAGGGGGACACCCAGGAGTCGGCCCACAGCTCCAGCTGGAGGCCCAGCCACTCCAGGCCTCTCCAGCTCCTGCCTTCTGGGTTTTACCTTTTTTTCTTCTTCCACTTACTCATTCATTTGTTCGTTTACATTTGTGGAGGGAGACAACTCTGCTGAGAACACAGTGACTAGAGGACCGTCTGCATGGTCACGGCTCCAGGTTTCTGGTTTGCCAGGTGGGGCAGGGAGGGAACCCAGAGTCTCACATGCCAGATGGCACTCTCCCACTGAGCCTCTGCCCACGGGCAGGCCAGGCGTCCCTCACACACTTCCTGCTCTTTGCGGGACAGATGGTGGGAGTCTGTCCTCATGTGATCTGCCCCTTGCTGTGCTCAGTGAGGACACCACACCTGTCACTGTCCCTGGGGCGTAAGCTTTGTCTCTGTCCCCTTGAAGAAACCCTTCCTTGCCCCAGAGTCACGGGGAAATGCTGCTTTCTTATTACAAACTGATGCTCTGCCCTGCAGGCTTATCATCGGTGCACAGTAAAACTACCGTGACTCTTACTGGAAAGAGAGATTTTACACTCTGCTCCATCGCGGACTTACACACCTGGAGCCAGCGTGACCGTGTGTGTGTATGTGTGTGTGTGTGACTGTGTGTGTGACTGTATGTGTGAGACTGTGTGTGTGTGTGTGTGTGTGACTATGTGTGTAACTGTGAGTGTGTGTATGTAATCGTGTGTGTGAGACTGTGTAACTGTGTGTGACTGGCTGTATGTGAGTATGTGACAACTGCGTGTGTGTAAGACTGTGTGACTGTGTGAAAGTGACTTTGAGTAGCTGTGTGTGTGTGGCTGTGTCTATGTGTGAGTGTGTGACTGTGTGTAACTGTGTGTGTAAGTGACTGTGTGTAAATGACTGTGGTGACTGAGTGTGACTGTGTGTGTAACTGTGTGTGAGTGTGAGACTGTGTGCGTGACTATGTAACTGTGTGTGTGTGACTATGTGACGACTGTGTCAGTGTGTGCGTGAGTGTGTGTGTGTGGGGTCAAACTCGCGTTCCCCATGTAGACGTCAGCTGACTCACATCGTTCACAGTAAGTCCTCGCTCTTCAGAGCGCTTCAGCTTCAGCTTCAGCATCACCTTGGCCAGGAGCCCAGGGACACGGAGGAGGCCCCGTCCGGGGACTGCGGCCCCACCGGCCCGGCTGTCTACACCCACTCCCACACCTTGCCGCCTGCAGCTCTGGGGTGACGGGAGCCCCCGCCTCGTCCCTCCCACACTCTCATTATTCTCAGCCGTTATTTTTGTCCTGTGCATTTCCACCTCGGTTTAAAAGTCACCTTTTCAGTTTCCACTGAGATTCCCTCTTGGGCCGCCCTCGATCTGCAGCTGTGCCAGATCCCCGGCGGTCACGGCCTGCGCCCGCCTCCCCCCAGATCTCTTCTGATGATCCCTAACCGGTGGTGTTTGCGGCGCGGGGACAGAAAGGGCGGCAGTCTGTCTCCACAGTGGGACAGACGGGGCTTAGCATCTGAACGCCCGTTTGATTCCAGGGCTCTGCGAGATCAAGTCCTCAGGGACCCCAGGGCCATGGTCTAACAGGCGGGAGTGGAGGCTGCAGGACAGCCCAGATAGCGCCCGCCTCCCGGCTTCCCTCCCCTCTGCCTGGGCAACACTCGCCACTCTGGAGGAAGGGGCTTGCAGGGCCGCACCGACACTGCCTCCACCCAGGCTGCATGCCCGAGGGTTCAAGTGTGCTCCCACCACAGCCCCCCGGCTTCGCCTGCTATCAAGTCACGGCCTGGGAGCGGGCACGGCCGCCCGGTACCCACAGGCCCCGGCCCCATGAAGCGAGGGCACCCAGCTCGCAGAGCTCGAGGAGGCATGTCTGGAGGAGGCATGTCTGGAGGCCTGGGAATGGGAATGGGTGCAGGCTTTCAGCAGTCCTGGGCTGGCCCTCCTACCTGTCTGAGGGGCGTGGCAGAAGCCGCAGAGGGACCAGGGGCACAGCGCCAAGACCTGCACCGAGGATGCATGTCACACCAGGTCCACACGTTATCTGATGTGGATCGTGGCGCTCTGGGGACGCACCTGCGGGCAGGCGGGCTCTGGAACTCTCCCCCAAGGAGTGCGCGAGGGAGAAGTGGGGCGCCAAGCGTGGCGGCCTAGCACCGCTATAACAGATCGTCTGCCCACACTCCACCCAGGCCAAGGGCAGAATCGGCTCAGGGGACAAGAGGGAGGCGTTGAGGGCAGCTTCCCCGGACACAGGCACCCAGCCCCGCCCCGGCCGCACCCCAGCAGACCGTGGGGACTGACCCTGGCAACTGCTCCAGGTCCTAAACTCCACGGGTTCCCGGGGCCGGCCATGCCAGAACCGGGCAGTGTCAGCGAGCTGCCTGGGCCCTGCACCGAGGCCTCGGGGTCCCCACGGGAGAGCTGCCCTCCAGCGGGACAGAGGGCACTAGCACGAGGCCCGACACCCCTCTTCGGGGAGCCGCACGGTGGGGCAGCCGCCTGGATCCCAGCCCAGGACACCCAGCCCTGCACAGCATCGGGGACAGCAGGCCGCCCTCCGTCAGGACCTCGGGGAAAGCTCCTGGGAAGGGTCTGCGTCCCTGCGGGGGCTCCCTGGGGCACGAGCCATGCCAGCCCCGGGTACCAGAGAGCCACAGCGGCCTCGGCCAAGTGACCGCAAGGGGGGACACGCCCAGGAGCTAGGCGCCAAGAGACTGAGACCTCTGAAGCCGGGCGCGTCCTGGCGGTGCAGGTGACGGTCCACCACCCGGCCTGGGCGGACGGCGCACGGTGCCTGCCCACACTCGCACTCGGTACTCAGCGCACGGCGTCTGCCCACACTCGCACTCGGTACTCACAGCGCACGGCGTCTGCCCACACTCGCACTCGGCACTCAGCGCACGGCGTCTGCCCACACTCGCACTCGGTACTCACAGCGCACAGCGTCTGCCCACACTCGCGCTCGGTACTCACAGCGCACGGTGTCTGCCCACACTCGCGCTCGGTACTCACAGCGCACGGTGTCTGCCCACACTCGCGCTCGGTACTCACAGCGCACGGTGTCTGCCCACACTCGCGCTCGGTACTCACAGCGCACGGTGTCTGCCCACACTCGCGCTCGGTACTCACAGCGCACGGTGTCTGCCCACACTCGCGCTCGGTACTCACAGCGCACGGTGTCTGCCCACACTCGCGCTCGGTACTCACAGCGCACGGTGTCTGCCCACACTCGCGCTCGGTACTCACAGCGCACGGTGTCTGCCCACACTCGCGCTCGGTACTCACAGCGCACGGTGTCTGCCCACACTCGCGCTCGGTACTCACAGCGCACGGTGTCTGCCCACACTCGCGCTCGGTACTCACAGCGCACGGTGTCTGCCCACACTCGCGCTCGGTACTCACAGCGCACGGTGTCTGCCCACACTCGCGCTCGGTACTCACAGCGCACGGTGTCTGCCCACACTCGCGCTCGGTACTCACAGCGCACGGTGTCTGCCCACACTCGCGCTCGGTACTCACAGCGCACGGCGTCTGCCCACACTCGCGCTCGGTACTCACAGCGCACGGCGTCTGCCCACACTCGCGCTCGGTACTCACAGCGCACGGCGTCTGCCCACACTCGCGCTCGGTACTCACAGCGCACGGCGTCTGCCCACACTCGCGCTCGGTACTCACAGCGCACGGCGTCTGCCCACACTCGCGCTCGGTACTCACAGCGCACGGTGTCTGCCCACATTCGCGCTCGGTACTCACAGCGCACGGTGTCTGCCCACATTCGCGCTCGGTACTCACAGCGCACGGTGTCTGCCCACACTCGCACTCGGTACTCACAGCGCACGGTGTCTGCCCACACTCGCGCTCGGTACTCACAGCGCACGGTGTCTGCCCACACTCGCGCTCGGTACTCACAGTGCACGGTGTCTGCCCACACTCGCACTCGGTACTCACAGCGCACGGCGTCTGCCCACACTCGCGCTCGGTACTCACAGCGCACGGTGTCTGCCCACACTCGCACTCGGTACTCACAGCGCACGGTGTCTGCCCACACTCGCACTCGGTACTCACAGTACACAGTGTCTGCCCACACTCGGTACTCACAGCGCACGGTGTCTGCCCACACTCGCACTCGGTACTCACAGTACACAGTGTCTGCCCACACTCGGTACTCACAGCGCACGGTGTCTGCCCACACTCGCACTCGGTACTCACAGCGCACGGTGTCTGCCCACACTCGCACTCGGTACTCACAGCGCACGGTGTCTGCCCACACTCGCACTCGGTACTCACAGCGCACGGTGTCTGCCCACACTCGCACTCGGTACTCACAGCGCACGGCGTCTGCCCACACTCGCACTCGGTACTCACAGCGCACGGCGTCTGCCCACACTCGCACTCGGTACTCACAGCGCACGGTGTCTGCCCACACTCGCGCTCGGTACTCACAGCGCACGGTGTCTGCCCACACTCGCACTCGGTACTCACAGTACACGGCGTCTGCCCACACTCGCACTCGGTACTCACAGCGCACGGTGTCTGCCCACACTCGCGCTCGGTACTCACAGCGCACGGTGTCTGCCCACACTCGCACTCGGTACTCACAGTACACGGCGTCTGCCCACACTCGCACTCGGTACTCACAGCGCACGGTGTCTGCCCACACTCGCGCTCGGTACTCACAGCGCACGGTGTCTGCCCACACTCGCGCTCGGTACTCACAGCGCACGGTGTCTGCCCACACTCGCACTCGGTACTCACAGCGCACGGTGTCTGCCCACACTCGCGCTCGGTACTCACAGCGCACGGTGTCTGCCCACACTCGCACTCGGCACTCAGCGCACGGCGTCTGCCCACACTCGCACTCGGTACTCACAGCGCACGGTGTCTGCCCACACTCGCACTCGGTACTCACAGCGCACGGTGTCTGCCCACACTTGCACTCGGTACTCAGCGCACGGCGTCTGCCCACACTCGCACTCGGTACTCACAGTACACGGTGTCTGCCCACACTCGCACTCGGTACTCACAGCGCACGGTGTCTGCCCACACTCGCACTCGGTACTCACAGCGCACGGTGTCTGCCCACACTCGCGCTCGGTACTCACAGTGCACGGTGTCTGCCCACACTCGCGCTCGGTACTCACAGCGCACGGTGTCTGCCCACACTCGCGCTCGGTACTCACAGCGCACGGTGTCTGCCCACACTCGCGCTCGGTACTCACAGCGCACGGTGTCTGCCCACACTCGCGCTCGGTACTCACAGCGCACGGTGTCTGCCCACACTCGCGCTCGGTACTCACAGCGCACGGCGTCTGCCCACACTCGCGCTCGGTACTCACAGCGCACGGCGTCTGCCCACACTCGCGCTCGGTACTCACAGCGCACGGCGTCTGCCCACACTCGCGCTCGGTACTCACAGCGCACGGCGTCTGCCCACACTCGCGCTCGGTACTCACAGCGCACGGCGTCTGCCCACACTCGCGCTCGGTACTCACAGCGCACGGCGTCTGCCCACACTCGCGCTCGGTACTCACAGCGCACGGTGTCTGCCCACACTCGCACTCGGTACTCACAGCGCACGGTGTCTGCCCACACTCGCGCTCGGTACTCACAGCGCACGGTGTCTGCCCACACTCGCACTCGGCACTCAGCGCACGGCGTCTGCCCACACTCGCACTCGGTACTCACAGCGCACGGTGTCTGCCCACACTCGCACTCGGTACTCACAACGCACGGTGTCTGCCCACACTTGCACTCGGTACTCAGCGCACGGCGTCTGCCCACACTCGCACTCGGTACTCACAGTACACGGTGTCTGCCCACACTCGCACTCGGTACTCACAGCGCACGGTGTCTGCCCACACTCGCACTCGGTACTCACAGCGCACGGTGTCTGCCCACACTCGCGCTCGGTACTCACAGTGCACGGTGTCTGCCCACACTCGCGCTCGGTACTCACAGCGCACGGTGTCTGCCCACACTCGCGCTCGGTACTCACAGCGCACGGTGTCTGCCCACACTCGCGCTCGGTACTCACAGCGCACGGTGTCTGCCCACACTCGCGCTCGGTACTCACAGCGCACGGTGTCTGCCCACACTCGCGCTCGGTACTCACAGCGCACGGCGTCTGCCCACACTCGCGCTCGGTACTCACAGCGCACGGCGTCTGCCCACACTCGCGCTCGGTACTCACAGCGCACGGCGTCTGCCCACACTCGCGCTCGGTACTCACAGCGCACGGCGTCTGCCCACACTCGCGCTCGGTACTCACAGCGCACGGCGTCTGCCCACACTCGCGCTCGGTACTCACAGCGCACGGTGTCTGCCCACATTCGCGCTCGGTACTCACAGCGCACGGTGTCTGCCCACATTCGCGCTCGGTACTCACAGCGCACGGTGTCTGCCCACATTCGCGCTCGGTACTCACAGCGCACGGTGTCTGCCCACATTCGCGCTCGGTACTCACAGCGCACGGTGTCTGCCCACATTCGCGCTCGGTACTCACAGCGCACGGTGTCTGCCCACACTCGCACTCGGTACTCACAGCGCACGGTGTCTGCCCACACTCGCGCTCGGTACTCACAGCGCACGGTGTCTGCCCACACTCGCGCTCGGTACTCACAGTGCACGGTGTCTGCCCACACTCGCACTCGGTACTCACAGTACACAGTGTCTGCCCACACTCGGTACTCACAGCGCACGGTGTCTGCCCACACTCGCACTCGGTACTCACAGTACACAGTGTCTGCCCACACTCGCACTCGGTACTCACAGCGCACGGTGTCTGCCCACACTCGGTACTCACAGCGCACGGTGTCTGCCCACACTCGCACTCGGTACTCACAGCGCACGGTGTCTGCCCACACTCGCACTCGGTACTCACAGCGCACGGTGTCTGCCCACACTCGCACTCGGTACTCACAGCGCACGGTGTCTGCCCACACTCGCGCTCGGTACTCAGCACCCAGGCATGACTCCCTGCACAACCGGCTGGACTCGGACAGAAGCAGCACTCGGTGCTCAGTACACCAGCGGGACCGGCCCTGCTTCAGCACCAGACAGGAGAGTGGGCAGGGCCGGACTGGCACCCTCCGCCCGCCCACGGGATTCCCGCACTCCGACCCGCCCAGGACCGTCCCCAGGCGCAGCCTCCTCTGTGGTCCCGGGTGGCCGCCCGCCAGGTCTCTGCCCCAAGGCCCCTCAGGAGGAGGCGGGGGGGCAGGAGGTCGGGGTGCAGGAGGGGCCCAGCACCGGGGCCTCACTCGCCCCTTGGGATTCGAACCCTGGGCCAGGAGCGGAGGAGCGAGGTCACAGGTCAGGGTCCCTGCCCTCCCCAGCCCACGTCTGGTTCCGGCTCCCTGGACAGCCCCCACCCCCACGTCCACCTGTCCTGCCGGCCCTCCCACCAGTCCCCGTCCCTCTGTCCCCCATCTCCCCTCACCCCATCCTCGTCCCCTCCTCCCCATGCCCGTCACTCTGTCCCTCTGTCCCCAGTCCCTCTGTCCCCGTCCCTCTGTCCCCGTCCCTCTGTCCCCATCCCTCTGTCCCCATCCCTCTGTCCCCAGTCCCTCTGTCCCCGTCCCTCTGTCCCCGTCCCTCAGTCCCTCTGTCCCCCAGTCCCTCTGTCCCCAGCCTGTCTGTCCCCGTCCCTCTGTCCCCAGTCCCTCTGTCCCTGTCCGTCTGTCCCCCCGTCCCTCTGTCCCCAGTCCCTCTGTCCCCGTCCGTCTGTCCCCGTCCCTCTGTCCCCCAGTCCCTCTGTCCCTCTGTCCTGTCCCTCTGTCCCCGTCCCTCTGTCCCCGTCCCTCTGTCCCCGTCCCTCTGTCCCCGTCCCTCTGTCCCCGTCCCTCTGTCCCCAGTCCCTCTGTCCCCGTCCCTCTGTCCCCGTCCCTCTGTCCCCGACCCCGCGCTCACTTGAGGTGGTCCAGGGAGTGGATGTTGCGGGAGGACCTGCCGTGGCCGCCGCCCACCCAGCTCCGCGAGCGCCCGAACATGGCGGCGTCCGCGAGTCCGCGTCGCCTCACGGGTTCATGGTCGCGTCCCGGCGACACAGCCAGGCCACAGCGCGACCGCGGGAACCGCCGCACCTTCCTCGGCCGCAGCCGCGCACTGACAGGCAGCCGGAACCGCCGCTCCGCCGCCGCGCCTGACGGCCGCCGCCGCGAGGCACGCCGGGAGCTGCAGTCCACGCACGGGGCGCCCGCCGTGGAGCGGCCGGCGGGACTACGAGGCCCGGCATGCACCGCGCCTGACGGCCGCCGCCGCGAGGCACGCCGGGAGCTGCAGTCCACGCACGGGGCGCCCGCCGTGGAGCGGCCGGCGGGACTACGAGGCCCGGCATGCACCGCGCCTGACGGCCGGGAGGGCGGGGTCCCGGCAACAGCTGGTCTCTCCGCTCGCCGCGCTCTCGGTCTCCGGTGCGTGAAGCCGCGTCATCTCGCAGCCTCGCGCGCGCGGGGCCACGCGGTTATTCTCCCCCACGACCCCCCGGGGCCGAGCCGGAGATGGCGACTGCGGAGGCCGTGGGGTGAGCGGAGGGCCCGGGTTCCAGCCCGGGCCCCGCAGCCCTCGCGGGAGACCTGACCGGACACCTGCGTTTCGGGGAGCAAACCCCAAACACGCTGCGTCTCCGGGGCGGGCCCCGCCGGCTAGGCCGCCTCTGCGCGGCGCATTAAGGCGACAGCACGCTGTCGGTGGCCGTTGTGCTTATTACAGGGAGGAGAAAGCGGCAGGAACGGCCAGTTTTCCGCGTGGACAGGCGCTGCGTGTGGCCCCGCCGTCGCCCGCCGCACCCGCGGCCCCCATCAGCTGCCGGCTCCCGACCCAGGCGCGGGGCGGCGCGCTTTCCCGGCTCCTCCCGGCGTCGTCACCGCGGAGACCCACGGCGACCGGCGCGGAGTCCCGGGGGCGGGGGGAGGCAGTAGACTCCCGCCGAAACCCGCGGTCCAGGTGCCCGGGGCGGCCCGGCCGTGGACTCGGGCCCCAGGTTCGAGCTCCGGAGCCCGTAAGCCAAAGCGGAGCGAGCAACGGGAAGGGTCCCTACGGCGGCGCCCCTGCAGCCGGGGCCAGTGGGAAGAGCAGGAGGCTCGGCCGGGACACGCCTGGCTGTGAAGTGCGACGGGCCCGCCCCGCCCCGCCCCGCCCCGCCCGGGGATCCGCAGAACGCGGGGAGCGGCCGCACGACTGCGCCTGACAGCTCCGCAGCCCCGGGGGTGGGCCGGGGCATCTGGAGGAGCCAATGAGCGGCGCGGGTCATCGGGTGGAAGACCAATAAGCGAGATGGGCGGGGCGTCCGGAGGGCAGCTGGGCGTGGGGGCGGGCCAGTGGGCGGGACGGAGTGGCGGGAGGCAGGACCAATAAGCGAGATGGGCGGGGCGTCCGGAGGGCAGCTCGGCGTGGGGGGCGGGCCAGTGGGCGGGGCGGAGCGGCGGAGGCAGGGCCGATAGGCGAGAGGGTGCAATACGCCAATTCCATTTCAGGTTCTACTTGTGTTTTGTTTTCTGATCTTGTTTTTCAACGTGGCGTATTGCACCAAAGTTAAAGACTCGGGTGGGTGGGTGGGGAGAATACAGGTCCATGAAGGATGACAGAGGACCTGGTGGGGGTTGTATTGTTAAATGGGAATCTGGGGAATGTTATGCATGTACAAACTATTGTATTTACTGTTGAATATAAAACATTAATTCCCCAATAAAGAAATAAATTTTAAAAAATAAAAAAAAAATAAAAGCTTCAAAAAAAAAAGAGCGGGGTGGGGCATGTGTAGGGCGGGCCAATGAACGGCCCGGGGGCGGGGCTGGGAGGGGCGGGGCGCCGCAGGGAGGGCCAATGAGCGGGGTGGGCCTGGGCGCGGCGGCGCTGCGATCGCATCATGGACGTGGGGCGGGCACGGCGGGAGGGACTGCGGGGCCGGGCGGGAGCCGCGGCGGCGGGAGCGGGCCGTGGGCGCTGAGGCTCGGGGCGGGCGGTCCTCGCGGGCAGCTCCGTGGGAGCGGGGGCGCCGGGCCTGCAGCCGACCCGCGGCCTGGATGGCGGGGCTGCCCGGGAGCCTCAGAGGCTGAGCCCGCACGCGCGGGGCTGGACGCGGGGCCGGACGCGGGGCCGGGGCGCGGGGACGCGGGGCCGGAACGCAGGGACGCGGGGCCGGGGCGCAGGGACGCGGGGCCAGGGCGCGGGGCGGGGACGCGGGGCAGGGACGCGGGGACGCGGGGCAGGGACGCGGGGCCGGGGCGCGGGCCCGACCGGCCGCCTATGTTCTACGCGGGGCTGTTCTTCGTGAACGCGCTCATCCTGTACTACGCCTTCCTCATGGAGTACATCGCGCTCAACGTGGGGCTCGTCTTCCTGCCCGACGACCTGGACCAGGCGCTCGCCGACCTGGGCGTGCTGTCCGACCCGGGCTCCGGCCCCCACGACGCGGACGCCGAGCTGGACGCGCTGGACGGCTTCCTGGACTAGCCGGCCGGCGCCATGGTCCGTGAGTGGCGGCGGCGGGGACCCCCGTGACCTTGGAGGGGCGGGGGCGCGAGTGTCCGGGGCGCTGACCGCTCGGCTGCCTGCGGGGCCCGGGGGCTGCGGGTGACCCCCGCCCGCGCCGGCCCCAGGGAGCAGGGGGTCCCCGAAGACCCTGTGCGGCGCTCCCGGTGCCCCCTCGCCGGCCACTCCCGGGCGGAACCCGCGCTGAGCTGAAGCCGCGCGGCCGGTGCGGGGTCTCGGACACGGACACCAGGGCCCTGGCCACGCCGGGCGCCCATCGCAGCCGAGGGACGAGCTCTGGCCACGGGCGTCCGGGGGGCACGGAGCTGCCGGGCTCCGCAGGGCCGTGGCTGGCGGTGGGTCCGCTCGGCCTGGACGGCAGAGCGGCGGCTGATTCGGGGGCGCCCGGGGTCGGGAGCCTGCGGTGACCCGTCCACTCGGGGCCGCAGCCTGGGCTCCCCTGGCGTGGTGGCCAGTGGCCGCCGAGGGCTGGGCGAGGCCGCCGGAACGCAGGGCCTGGCAGGCCGAGTCTCCAGCTCAACCTCGGGCCAGGCCCGGGAGGGGTGAGGGGTGAGGGGTGGGGTGGCCAGCTGAGGTGGGTGCCGCAGTCGGGGAGCAGTGCAGCCCCTCAGCCTGCTGCCGCCCAGCCCCAGCTGACGGTGGGGAGGGGGATGTGGGCACCCTGAGCCCTGCAGGCTGGGGACCCCGCGGGGGAGCTCGGGGACCGGGGACGCGGCTCAGCCTGCTGACGTCCAGGGCTTGCTGGGGACCCCGCCGGGAGCTCGGGGACGCGGCTCAGCCTGCTGACGTCCAGGGCTTGCTGGGGACCCCGCCGGGAGCTCGGGGACGCGGCTCAGCCTGCTGACGTCCAGGGCTTGCGTGCCTGGGACCCTAGGCTGCCCGCTGCCGGAGCAGAGGGCCGCATCCCCACAGGAAAACAGCTGCAGGCTGGGCGGCCCTTGGCCGCAGCTTGGAGGCCCCAGGCTCAGGTCTTGACATCCCCACAAGGCAGAGCTGAGCAGGGCTCTGGTCAGACCAAATACATGTGGGGGGTCGGGGCAGGCGGTGGCGCACTTGATTGAGCACAGGTTCCAGTGTGCAAGGACCCGGGTTCAAGCCCCTGGCCCCCACCTGCAGGGGAACGCTTCACAGGTGGTGAAGCAGGGCTGCAGGTGTCTGTCTGTCTCTGTCTCCTCCTTCCTCTCAATTTCTAGCTAGCTCTATCCAATAAACGAAGATAATAAAAACTTTAAAAAACAAAGGGTGGGGGGGCCAGGCAGTAGGGCACCTAGTTCAGCGCACACACTACAGCGCACAAGGACCCGGGTTCAAGCCCCTGGCCCCCACCTGCAGGGGGAAGCTTCACAGGTGGTGAAGCAGGGCTGCAGGTGTCTCTGTCTCTCTCCATCTCTGTGTCCCCTCAATTTGTCTCTGTCTCTATCCAATAATAAATTAAAAAGGGGGGGAGGTGGGGGCCGGGCGCCCTGCCCTGAGCCCATGTGGAGCGAGGGTGCTTGGGCCTGCACCCTTTCTCCTCTCGGTCCTTCTACAACTATTTGGAGAGAAGTTCCCTGAAAACCTTCGCCTGCAGTCACCGACCGCTGCCATCGGGACCCCCTTTGCTCACATCTGTGACGTGTGCACACTGGCTGCAGGGGTTCTGGAACGTTTGGAACTGAGCGGCGGACTTGGCGCTCCTGTGCCCTGCAGGTGTCGGGAGAAGGGACGTCCATCCACACACCCTCAGTACAGCCTGACCAGCCCAGGCCGGCCCCGGGACCCGTGTTACAGCCCCACCTCTGCGCCCGGAGGGTCAGCTTGGGTCCGCGTGACAGTCCCTCCTGAGACGACCAGGTGAAGAAGTGGGTGCCTGTCCTCAGCAGCCACGGGCTGCCCAGCACCTGGCCAAGGGGGTGTCCGCCGGGCCCCCCACCATGTCCTCGCTGCCTCCCCGTCGCGGCTGCTCCCCTCTCTTCCCATTTATGTCACTACAAAGGAAGCCATTGCTCTGGGCACAGAAGAGTGAAGCCAGAGGCAGGAACCCTGGCCGGACGGCACCACCGGCAATGGCTCGGTCCCGAGAGCCCGACATTGGGCCCTGCCCACAGCCTTCACCCACGGCAGACCCGCCAGCGTGCCCCGCATGCATGGGTGGCGACACCCACGGGCCTGGTTTCCCTTTCTGTTGACGGTGCAGCAGCAGAGCTGGCCGAGGGCTGGCGGGCAAGACGCCATGCTGACGGGAGGGCACGGCTGGTTCCTAGTGAGTGGTGGTGCCGCTCAGGCCCGATCCCGGGGGCTGTGCGCGTTGGGCCAGCTGCCAAGGGACAGCCAGCATGGTCAGCTCTGCAGAGCCTGGGAGAGGGCAGGCCCTGGTGGTGCTGGGCCTCAGCTGTCACCCATGGGAGGGACGCTCCCTTCCCGGGATTCCTGCCTGGCCGGGGATAAAAATAGCCACCTGCTGTCTCATGCCCAGAGCAGCCAGGATGGCCTCCCCAGTGAGGCTCCAGGAAGGGGCGCTGAGGTGCGGAAGTGCTCGTGCCTCACCCTGGCACCCAGCTACGAGGTGGTGGCATTGGGCCTCCCGTGAGGACAGACCGGCCCTGCCGCGCGGCTGCCGCTCGCTCTCCCTTCCAGAGGGCCGGGCCTGGGGCTGCCACTAGATGGGCGGTCTGTGGGCCTGTGGTGTTGCCTCCTATTTATGTCAGATGACTTTTACTTCTGGTTTCTTTTTTTTTTTCCCCAGAATTTATTTATTCACGAGAAAGATAGGAGGAAAGAACCAGACAGACATCGCTCTGGTACATGTGCTGCCGGGGATCAAACTCAGGACCTCATGGTTGAGAATCCAATGCTTTATCCAGTACGCCACCTCCCAGACCACTTTTTAAATTTAATTTATTTTTACTTCTGGTTAGTGATTGTGCCAACAGACTCCTGCCTGAGGTGCTGAGGTCCCCAGGTTCAGTCCCAGCATCAGCCAGAGCTGAGCGGGGCTAGGGACGAGGAGTGACAGTGAAAAGGGCACACTGGGCTGGAAGACGGTCTGCCCAGTGGAGTACCTGCCTGACCGAGTGTGAGTGTGAGGTGAGCGCCCACACCACAGAGTGAGCACCTAAGGCACTCCGTGGATGGTGACAGTGCCAGGCATTCTCCGCCTCAGATAAAAGGAACGAAGACTTTGCCTGGGGGCCCTGGGGCTGTCAGTGCTAGAGGCCGCAGGCCTGGGGCTTGTCCCCCCCCCCCCCCAAGAGGCTTCTGGACGAGACCATAAGCCTCACAGGCAACGGGCATCTTGCCAGAAGAGCCCACCTGCTGCGGTCAGGGACGTCCTGGATGGACTCAGACTCGCCCCTCCCCAGCCCCAAGGGAGACTCCAGGAGGCCCAGGCCCGCCGTGCCCCGCCACCCTCCCTGCACCCGGGGGCCTGCTCCCGCCCGCCTGCCGTCCAGTGTGCTGTGTGCTCCCAGAGGCTGTGTCCCAAAGGCAGGGTGGCCCTGGTGGGGAGGGAGAGGGCTGCTGGGGGACAGCCCCGAGGCTGGGCATCAGTCTGCTTCCTGCTGTGAGGGGCCAATGGGACCAGTCCCTGAGGGTGGTCAGACGGGACGCCCTGCCACTGTCCCCTGGCTGCAGACTCGGGTGCTGCTCAGTCCCTGGCATCGCGGGGGCACGTGCAGGGGGCGGGAGACATCCCCACGACAACCCTGGAGGGAGGCCCCCCTGCTGCTCTGTGGGTGCCGGCCAGCGCCGCCCACAGTGACGCCTCTTCCTTCCTGCCAGGCCTGCGCCCTCGAGAGCTTTGTGCAGCCTGGTGGTTCCCGCCCAGCCCTGCAGGGCAGCACAGACTGACCCCTGGGGGCCGCCCGCCGCCGCCGCCGCCGCCGCCGCCGCCGCCCAGTGACTTCGCCTTCGCACCTGACCCTCGCCACAGCTGCAGGATGGGTGTTTACAGGAACGCGGCTGGCATCGCCCGCCCACTGTGCCCACTTGCCTCAAACCTCACACCTGGGAGCATGGCCTGGCCCGCAGGGACTTGGAGGTGGAGGGGCCTGGCCGGAGCCCTGCTGTCCCCCTCAGGCTACTCCTCTCAGCAGAGGCTTCCGGGAAGTGTAGCGGTGAAAACGCTGGATAAGCCTGTAAAGCAATACTTAGGGGCTGACTTCTCCCATTAAAACGCGTATGCCAGCCAGTGCCCACCTTCCCTCCGGGCTCAGGTCAGGCGTCACCACACCCCAGGGGCCCCTCTCCCCAGCCTGCCCCGCTCCCCCGGTGGATCTCCCGCTCAGTCAGGTCCAGCTCTGGCCTCAGCAAACCAGTCAGTGCAAAACAGCAAGCCCAGGATTGTGGACCTTGGGGCGGGCTCTGTGTCCCACAGAACCATGTCCACAGGAGCTTGGGGCGGCCCTGTCCAGCCTGTGTCCACGGGGCCTTGGGGCGGCCCTGCCCAGCCTGTGTCCATGGGGCCTTGGGGCGGATCTGCCCAGCCTGTGTCATGGGGGAGGCACAGGCAACCCCAGGCTGCCCAGAGAGAAGATGATGAGGTGGGCAGCCCTCCTGTCCTCTGGTGTGGCTCCCTGGTCTCGAGTGTCCTGTCTGGGCCCCTCAGGGCTCTGGGAAACCACAGCCTCCACAGGCCCTCACATCTGAGGGGCTGGGGTCTGTCCTCTGGTGGGCCGTGGGTCCGTGCACCCTGCAGGGGCTGCCCTGAGACCGCGGGCTGAGCCTGGTGCCGGGCTCCTGTGGTGTGGCATGAAGAGTCTGCGAGTGGCTGGTTCCAGGTCCAAGCACGCAGTGTCCTTGGGGAGGGCACTGGGGGAGGCCAGGTGACAGGTCAGGAGGCTGGGAGCGGACAGCTGACCCTCAGGGAGGAGACCCTGACCCTCGGAGGAGATGGGACAGCTGACCCTCAGGGAGGGGACAGGACAGCTGACCCTCAGGGAGGAGACAGGGGACAGCTGACCCTCAGGGAGGAGACAGGACAGCTGACCCTCGGGGAGGGGACAGGGGACAGCTGACCCTCAGGGAGGGGACAGGACAGCTGACCCTCAGGGAGGAGACAGGGGACAGCTGACCCTCAGGGAGGAGACAGGACAGCTGACCCTCGGGGAGGGGACAGGGGACAGCTGACCCTCAGGGAGGGGACAGGACAGCTGACCCTCAGGGAGGAGACAGGGGACAGCTGACCCTCAGGGAGGAGACAGGACAGCTGACCCTCAGGGAGAGACAGGACAGCTGACCCTCAGGGAGGGGACAGGACAGCTGACCCTCAGGGAGGGGACAGGACAGCTGACCCTCAGGGGGAGACAGGACAGCTGACCCTCAGGGAGGGGACAGGACAGCTGACCCTCAGGGAGGGGACCGGACAGCTGACCCTCAGGGAGGGGACCGGACAGCTGACCCTCAGGGAGGGGACAGGACAGCTGACCCTCAGGCGTGTCTGGGAGGTGGGTGGAAGGCTTGTGGGCCATAGAGCGTTGGGGACAGCTCAGTGAGAGTTCATAAAGCGAGTTCCTGTTTGGACCCTCCTGGCCATGAGCCTCCAGGCAGAGTGAGGAGTAGCTGGGAGTCCTAGGAGGAAGATACCCTGTCCATCCTCGACTCCAGGCCAGACCGGGGAAGACCCTCGGGGCCAGTGGGAGCTGGGAAGGTGGGATTGGGGCACAGGCTGCGGGGACTCTGCCAGGCACCCGGTTACCTGTGGGGTCATCTCAGGCTGATCCTTGAGTCTAGCTGCTGCAGGTGCTCCTGGACACCAAAGGGGATGGTGGGCGTCCACATCCTGTGGCGGGGCACGAGGCTGGCTGAGGGCAGGCGGGCCCGGCGACCCCAACCCCTCCTGTCCCAGCCCGGGGCCTGGGATGTCCCGCAGGGCAGGCAGCCCAGCCATTTTCCCAGGCCAGGTCCTGCTCCTGCCGTGCTCTCAGGACAGCTGCAGGCCGCTCCGCCGTGCTCTCGCCCTCGCCCACGGGCAGCCCTGAGCTGCCCCCTGTCCCTTTACCGCTCTGCCTGCTGACCAGAGCCCTCTCGGCTCTCGCTGTCGCCTCACACACGCACCGACCCTCTCCGTCAGAGCACACGGGGCTCACCAAGGAGGGGCTGAGTGAGGAGAGTGGACCCCGAGGCCCGTGCTGACCTGGCAACAAATGGGGGGCCGGCCAACTTGGCCTCACTCACTGTCAGTGTCACTGTTGAAGGCCCTGCCCAGAGGCCGCCGGGAGAGACTGAGAGGAGACGGCGTAGCAGGGAGGCCCTGGTGATCCCAGGCCGTGGGGTGTGTGTGGACAAGCAAGCTAAGTGTACGGTCGCTCACCCAGGCCCTGGTCTGGCCTGAGCCTCGACTTACTTGGCTGCACATGTGTCTGTCACCTCTGGAGGGAGGGAGGCCAAGCCAGCAGGGAGAAGGCCAGAGAGTGGCCCTGTGTGGCTGGGGGGAACCTGGGCTAAGCAGGGAGCTGTCCAGGTGAGCTATTTTGCTGTCTCATTCAAGCCTTTATTATTATTTTACTTGGTAGGTCAGAGAGAAACAGAGGGGGAGACAGGGTGAAGGAATCTGCAGCCCTGCCCCACTGCCCATGAAGCCCCCCGGCAGGAGGGGACTGGAGGTTTGAACCTGGGTCCTTGCACACTGTGACGTGTGCTCAAGTGGGTGGACCATGTGGCTCTAATTTAAGTCTTTAAATCTCATAATAAAACTGGGACAATATTGTAAGTCCCGTTTCACAGAAGGAGAAAATGGAGACCAGACAGGATGTCACTGTGGGGGTGGTGACAGGAAGGCAAGAGCTTGGGCCCACACTCTCCCCCGCCCACCGGGGCCCCTCACGCCAGCGTCTCCAGCCGGCCCACCCGCCCGCCCGCCTGGCCTGGCCCCACTCACGCCAAGGTCTCCAGGTGTGGGCTCTTCTTCAGGCCTGCGGCCAGCTGCTGGGCCCCAGCAGCCGTGAACTTGTTGTACTGGACGCTGGGGGGGAGAAGGCCGTCCTCAGGCCCCTGCAGCCCAGGCCACCAGAGGCCCGCCCTTCCCGGGGTCCCCGGTGCCCCCAGCCCTGCCTCCGACCCCGCTCACTCCAGCACCCGCAGGGCTGTCATGTCTGGAAGCACGAGCGCCAGCCTCTGGGCCCCCTCGTCACAGATGTAGTTGTTGTACAAGCTGCCGGGAAAAGAGTCGGGCTGGGGCCAGGGCGGCACCGCCAGCTGGACAACGGCCCCACTGCATAGAGGGGCAGACTGAGGCCCAGAGTATGAGGCCGCTCCCTGAGTCAGGATCGCGTCTGAGGAAGCAGCACAGCCCCCCACAGTCACACCCCACCTTGACTCCCAGCCCTACACCGGGGCCTGCGTGCTGTTGACTTTTCTGGCTGGGACACTGGGCAGGTGAGCGAACGCTCTGGGACGGATGCACCTAGGGGCCACGCCCAGGGCCAGGTGTGGTTACTTCAGCCATGGGGAGCCAGCAGGCCCAGCGTCACCACCGGCCTGGGCCCCAGTGCTGCGCTCACCCCACCGGGACCGCCGGGGGCAGGGCTGGACCTGACCACAGCCATCAGGACCCCGGACTGAGCGGCTACCACCACGGAGACCCCGAACAGGAAGCTTCCCAGTGCTGGGGCAGGGCTGGGTGTCTCTCCTGCTGTTTTGCGTCCTCTACTCTGAGAGAGAAACTGCCCGGAGCTGGAGGGTGGGTCACGCAGGCACGAAGGCCCAGCAGGGAAAACCACACACACTAACCCAGAGACTGGACTCAAAGCAGCAGGCTGTGTCCAGGGCTTTGCGATCTCTCCCTGGGGGTGGCAGGAGGGGTGGGGTCTCACGGCCTGCGCCCTACCTCCCCAGGGGTGGGGGCTAAACTAAACCCTCCTCTGTCCTCTGTCCTCTGACTGGACAGACAGCATGGCCTCCTAAGCCCTGGCGTGAGGTCGCCTACAGTTCCCGCTCGAATACCCGCCTACCTCAAGGGCCTCCCTGCACCCAGGGCCCCCACCCCAGCCCTCCCTCCAGCCTCCCCACGTCTAGTCCCAGGCCACCACAGGCTGTGAGCTTCAGCTCAGGGGGCCTGGGGACTGAGAAGGGAGTGCCTGGGGGGCCAGGAGTAACCTCCTTTAGTCCAGCGACAGGGGTGCAATGCCCATGTCTGCCAACAGAGGGTGGCGCCGGCCTGAGAGAGAGACAGCAGGCAGCCCTGGGTTCCAGAGCATCTGTCCCACTATCCCAGGAGAGGAGGACCCAGTCCCCAGCCCCCAGCCCCCTGCCCCCTGCCTCTTACCCCCAGCCCCCTACCCCCATCCCCCTGCCCCCAGCCCCTTACCCCCTACCCCCAGACCCCAGCCCCCTGCCCTCAGCCCCTTACCCCCTACCCCCAGACCCCAGCCCCCTACCCCCAGCCCCCTGCCCCCAGCCCCTTACCCCCTACCCCCTACCCCCAGCCCCCTGCCCCCAGCCCCCTACCCCCAGCCCCCAGCCCCCTGCCCCCAGCCTGGCTGATGGGGCCCCACGCACCTCAACCGGACAAGGGAGGCAGCCAGGGACGGCAGGGCAGCAGCCAGCTTGCAGGCGCCAGTGTCTGAGATGCTGTTCTGGGACAGGCTGTGGGGCCACCGAGGGCTCAGTGCCACCTCCCCACCCATCTGTTCCCCACCCCCGGCAGGGTCAGGGGCAGCAGAGGGACACGGGAGCTCAGGGGACAGAGTGTAGGACTTTGCACCACCTCATCTCCGGCATCACGGCTGTCAGGAGGTGTGCTGCTCTCTCATGCACATAAGAATCTTTACAAAAATGCGCTTTACTAAAAAGAGCTCTCTGGCTGTGGGCATGCCTTGTCACAAGCAGGGCCAGGGTTCGAGCCCAGGGCCACATGGGAAGTGCCAGCTCCAGGGACATCGGGCTGAGCTCACCCCGTCAGAATGAGACTTCCCAGGAGTGGGGTGATCACACGCCAGACCCCAGCTCCCTGAAATTAAACAATTAAATGTGGAAGCAGGGTCCCCGGGCCCAGAAGTAGGGTGCCCAGGAGGAGGGTCCCTGGGAGGAGGGTCCCCAGGGCCCAGGAGGAGAGTCCCGGGAAGAGGGTCCCTGGGAGGAGGGTCCCCGGGAGAAGGGTCCCCGGGAGGAGGGTCCCCAGTAGGAGGGTCCCTGGGAGGAGGGTCCCCAGGCCCTGGAGGAGGGTCCCCAGGAGGAAGGTCCCCGGAAGGAGGGTCCCCAGGCCCGGGAGGAGGACTCCACAAAGCGACCTTCTCAGGCTGCTTGAGCTGTAGCACACAGTGCTGAGTGTGCCGGCTGGGTGCCGAGCTGGTGCGGGGCACAGGGTGGCTGAGTGATGGATGGCGGGTGACTAAAACAAATGGGTCCTGGGGAGGAGGGGCAGCGGGGTGGGGGCACAGCCTCGGGGTGGGGGGGATGGGGCTGGGGAGACACGCACTTGAGCGTCTGCAGGGCCTTCAGCCTGGGGAAGGTTGCTGCCAGCAGCGCCACCCCCTTGTCCCCGACCTTGTTCTCACTCAGTGAATCCAGGCTGCAGGTGGAATCAGAAGGGGGGTGTCCATCAGCTCCCCCGGCCCGTAGCGGTCCCAGCCCCCACCATGGACACCCTAGCCCTGGAGACCCAGCATGGGGGAGTGGGGACAGCCAGCAGCCTGCTGGGGCTCTGGGGACCTTGCCGGCCAATTTGGAGACTCTCGGCCCCTCATCCCCCGGGGCTTGCTGGGAGCGGCGGCCTCAGGAGAGGAGCGTTTCAAAGGCCGCAGGAGGACCAGCCTTCCTGCACTGCCGGAGTACTCACTCCAGGTGCTGCAGGGAGGAGAAGGCCTCGAGGAGCTGCACCAGGCCGGGGAAAGCTGTGGGACCACAGGCAGGCCCCAGCCTAGAACACAGAGCAGGAGTCAGACCCCAGCAGGCAGGGCCTCACCCCTTCCTGCCGTCCCTGCACCCCAGCACCCACTCAGACTCCACCAAACATCCCGAGTGCCTGGCAGGGGCCGTCCTCATCCCCCCAAGCCCCTACACGGCCTTCCCCAGAACCCCAGTCCAGATCAGCACGGAGACACGGACACAAGTGTAAGAGGGTGGTGGGGAGGTGGCGGGTGAGTGGGGGCCCTACACAGCCCCTGCACCGGGCAGCTGGCTGAGGCCTTCGGGGGGTGGGGGGCTGGCCCAGTGGCTGCCAAGACACCTCCACAACAGCTCTTTCTGTCCTTCCTTCCTTCCTCGGAACTCTCTGGGCCTGGGCCTGCAGGTGGCTCACCACAGTCCCCAGTGCTCCCACCCACCGCGGCTCCTCAGAGCACAGTTCCGACGGAGAGCAAGGGGCTTTTTCAGGCTGAAAATAATCAGGGTGGCCTGGCCTACACAGCTCACTCACACGCATTTCCTCTTTTCAGCAGCATTTTTACCTCCGTGCAGACATGGTGCCCTGTCTCCGCTCAGAACATGAAAACACTTGACTCTTTCTGGGTGACGGGTGGGAGGGGGAGCCGTGGGCTCACTGGACCTCAGCAGGCCTCAGTCTCCTCATCTGGGAAGTGGGGGCCCGTGTGAGGAGCCAAGCCTGAACCAGGTGCATCTCACACGTCAGGCATCAGGCGGGGCCCAGGGGCGGGCAGCTTCCTGGAGAGCCTGGGAGGGCTTGCACGGCCGCCGGGGCTCTGGGCAGCAGCAGCAGCTGTCTGTACCCCATCACCTCCTGGGAGGCCCCGTGGCCCCAGGGGCCTGAGGAGTCTCCGCGCCTGACCCTGGCCTTGACCCCCAGCGGCCCTGTGCCCCCTGGTCCTGCTGGCCGAGCTTTCTGCCTGCTGGAATGCGGACTTCCACAGCTCCAGGCACCCAGCAGCCGTGGCTCCCCTGCTGTGCAGCGACTAGTGGGGAGACAGCTCAGGGGCAGAGCACAGGACTAGAGCACGGGGCTCCAGGGGACCCCAGGGACGTGGACTCAAGGGCAGTGCTCTGCTCTCTCACATAGGTGATCTTACTTCTTGAGGTTTTTCGTGTGGGTTGTTTTGTTTTTGTATTATCCTTACTGATTGGATAGAGACAGACAGAACTCGAGAGGGAAGGGGGAGGGAGACAGAGAGACAACTGAAGCCCTGCTTCACCACTCGTGAAGCTCTCCCCTGCAGGTGGGGACTGGGGGCTTGAATCCGGGTCCTTGTGCACTGTAGCATGTGCACCATCACTGGGCCCCAAGGTGATTTTATAAAAAAAAATTAAGGGAGTTGGGTGGTGGCGCAGCAGGTTAAGCGCACGTGGCGCAAAGCGCAAGAACCGGTGTAAGGATCCCGGTTTGAGCCCCCGGCTCCCCACCTGCAGGGGAGTCGCTTCACAGGCGGTGAAGCAGGTCTGCAGGTGTCTGTCTTTCTCTCCCCCTCTCTGTCTTCCCCTGCCCTCTCCATTTCTCTCTGTCCTATCCAAAAACAATGACATCAATAACCACAACACTGTTAAACAAGGGCAACAAAAGGGAAAATAAATAAATACTAAATTTTAAAAAATTTCTTTTTCTTTTTTTTTTTTTGCCCTTGTTGTTTTTTATTGTTGTTGTTATTGATGTTGTCATTGTTAGATAGGACAGAAAGAAATGGAGAGAGGAGGGGAAGACAGAGAGGGGGAGAGAGAGATAGACACCTGCAGACCTGCTTCACCGCCTGTGAAGCGACTCCCCTGCAGGTGGGGAGCCGGGGGCTCGAACTGGGATCCTTACGCTGGTCCTTGTGCTTTGAGCCACATATGCTTAATCTGCTGTGCTACCACCTGCCTCCCAAGGTGATTTTTTTTTTTTTAAATAGCTACAAAGGCAGAGAGAGTGAAAGACCACAGCACTGACATTTCTTTCAGTGTTACGAGGGGGCCAGGCTTGAACCTGGATCATGCACATGGTGAAGCAGCATACTATGCAAGTGAGCTATTTCGCTGGCCACAGGTGTTTTATTTATTTATTTGCTCCAAAGCCTTGTTTAGCTCTGCCTGACGGTGGTGCAGGGGATTGAACCTGGGACCTCAGAGCCTCAGGCAGGAGATTTTCTTTGAAGAAGCCCTGTGCGGTCTCCCCAGCCTGCATGTCCTCCCTGCTGGCTCACCTGTTTCTGTATCCAGCTTAAAGCCCCCCTCCAGGATGCTCCCAACTGCTGGGACTGCTTCTGGTTTCCTGCCACCTGGCACAGCAGGCGGCCATCAGTGCCCAGGCTGCCCGCTGGGCTGGGTGAGGGGTGTGGACACAGTCAGCCCAGAGCACAGGTGGGCAGCTGCCTTCGAGTGAGAGGCAAGACACTGCGTGACCCTGGGGAGCTCTGCCGTGTGCGCGGCCAGGGTTCAGCCCAGCCCCACACTGAAGGAGTCTTGGCCTGTGGCATCTGTCTCCAAAAATGTTATCCCAGAGCAGTGAGGGCCCGGGCAATGCAATGACTGATTCCGGAGCCTGGGGCCTTTCTGGACACATGTCCAGCTGAGGCTGAAGAGGACGGCCCTCCCTCCACTTACGCAAACTCCAGCTTCCTCAGGTCCCTCACGGCAGGAAGCTCCCTGGCTGTCCTCGCCCTGAAGAGAACGGGCCTGTCAGTGGGGCTGTGTGCTCCTGTGGGCCCTCTGTAAAGAGGGATGCCAGGCAGAACGTCCCAGGCATGTCTGCGCCCTGCTGGGGAGACTCAGTGGCCACTCCTGCCCCCGCCCCCCACCTTGCTGAGGTCAGTGGGCTCCAGGGCTGACTCGAGGGCCGGACAGGTCCCCTCACCTCTGCACCAGGTGGCCCAGGTCCTCCACGTCCTTCGGGGACTGGGCCTGGAAGGGCTCGATGGTGAACTTCTCTTCAGCCGCCCGCAGCAGCCTGGCCTCCCCGCGCTGCTGCAGAGACTCCCAGAGCCCCAGCATGTCCCTCACAGAGGCCCTGCAGAGGGAGGCCTCAGAGTCGGGCGGCCAGGACCCCCCTTTGTCCTCCCTCAGCCCAGCCCACACCCAGAAAGCCTCCGTGCCCCTCACCCACTGGGCGGCCCCTTTCTGCCTTTGCTCCCCGGAAGCTCAGTGCTGGCTTCTTGCTTGACACACCCAGCAGAGTGGAGTCTCACAGCTTGGTGAGGGGTGTGTGGGGGTCTCCCAGGGGCCGGCTGGAGTGATGAAGCCGACTGCAGGAGCTCCGTTCAGGGGTCGGCGCTGGGAGCCGTGGGGAAGGGGCGGACCGGGCTCATCTCAGTTCTGGGAGACCCACTGTTGCCGGGAAGTGGGAGAGGAGGGGAGGAGGTGCCTCTGATCCGGCCAGGAAGACAAGCAAACGGGGCTGGTGGGCATGGGGAGCAGCCCGCCTTCTAGCTTCAGCCCTGGGGAGGGCTTGGGCCGCACAATGGGGCAGTATTACAGAGGTTTCTGGGCCCTCAAGCATGAGGGTGTCTGCTGGGCGAGCTAGTCTGGACGGGGTCCTGGCCAGGACAGGCCTTGGGGTGTCAGTACAGGGAGGCTGGCTGTTCTGACCTGGCCGGGGGCAAGCTGCTGCTGTCCCAAAGTCTGGGCCCTCTCTTCCTCTCAGGAGGTTACCCTCCCCGCCACTCCCCCGTGGCCCAGCACAGACTGCCCCTCCGTGTCCAGGGCTGCCCAGCACAGACTGCCCCCCATGCCCAGGGCCACCCAGCACAGACTGTCCCCCATGCCCAGGGCCACCCAACAGACTGCCCCCTATGCTCAGGGTCACCCAGCACAGACTGCCCCCCCATGCCCAGAGTCACCCAGCACAGACTGCCCCTCCGTGTCCAGGGCCGCCCAGCACAGACTGCCCCCCATGCCCAGGGCCGCCCAGCACAGACTGCCCCCCCATGCCCAGGGTCAGCCAGCACAGACTGCCCCCCATGCCCAGGGCCGCCCAGCACAGACTGCCCCCCCATGCCCAGAGTCACCCAGCACAGACTGCCCCTCCGTGTCCAGGGCCGCCCAGCACAGACTGCCCCCCCATGCCCAGGGTCAGCCAGCACAGACTGCCCCCCCATGCCCAGAGTCACCCAGCACAGACTGCCCCTCCGTGTCCAGGGCCGCCCAGCACAGACTGCCCCCCATGCCCAGGGTCGCCCAGCACAGACTGCCCCCCATGCCCAGAGTCACCCAGCACAGACTGCCCCTCCGTGTCCAGGGCCGCCCAGCACAGAATGGCTTCCCTGCCCAGGGTCGCCCAGCACAGACTGCCCCTCCGTGTCCAGGGCCGCCCAGCACAGACTGCCCCCCCATGCCCAGGGCCACCCAGCACAGACTGCCCCCATGCCCAGGGCCACCCAACAGACTGCCCCCCATGCCCAGGGCCGCCCAGCACAGAATGGCTTCCCTGCCCAGGGTCGCCCAGCACAGACTGCCCCTCCGTGTCCAGGGCCGCCCAGCACAGACTGCCCCCCCATGCCCAGGGCCACCCAGCACAGACTGCCCCCCATGCCCAGGGCCACCCAGCACAGACTGCCCCCCATGCCCAGGGCCACCCAGCACAGACTGCCCCCTCCCGCCCCAGGGCCAGCCCACCCCAGCCCTGCACCCACCTGAACTGGGTGACGCAGCTGAGCCCCACAAGATCGGCCAGGCCAGGCGGCCCCACGCTGGTGTTGCGCAGGTCCAGGGAGAAGTCCCGCTCGGCTGTCTCCAGGGCACGGCCCAGCAGGTGCACGTCGGCGGGCAGCAGGCGGGTGCCCAGGAAGGAGAGGCGGGCGGGCAGTCCCCGCACCACATGCTGCCAGAGGCCCGTGTCCCCCGCCTCGTGGGCGCAGTGCAGCAGCTCCACCAGCCGCCTCGGCTGCAGGCTGCCTGGCTGCAGCCGCCTCAGGTAACGTGAGAGCACCCTCTGCTTCCGCACCCTCAGGGAGGCGGGCACCTGCCCCGCCAGGGCGCCCAGGCCGCGAGCCGGGGGCTGGAAGGTCAGCCCGGCCAGGAAGCGGGGCACGGCCTCCAGCCAGTTGTCATAGGGCCGCTTCTTCCTGGGCGTCAGGGCCAAGTACTGTGGCAGCTCCTTGTCCCGGACCTCGGTGCTCAGGGCCAGCCAGGTGGCCGCCAGGAAGCACTGCAGCAGGAGGCCGGGGAAGGCCAGCTGGGCGCCGGTTTCCGGGGGGCCCTCGGCGGGCTGCAGCAAGCCCGCGGCCAGCGCCCACACCCTCGAATCGGCCGACAGCCGGTCCTCACGCAGGCTGCCCCGGTGCCCACGGCCCAGCTCCCAGGCCAGCCTGGCCAGCTCGACCAGGGCCCCGGCGGGAGCGTCCTGGACGGCTGGGCCCAGCAGGCCCACATAGAGTGCGGTGAGGGTGCCGGGAAGCTCAGCCTCGCGCCCCGGCTCTCGGTGGGCCCGAAGCAGCTGGCACAACGCCTGGCACACGGCGGGACGGTGGCAGTGGGCCAGCAGGAAGGGCTGGGCCCGCAGCAGCGCGCCCGCACGCTCCCCGTCCTCGGGCCGGCCCGCACCCTGGAAATACCGCTCCACAAAGGCGGTGGCCTGCTCCGTGGAGAAGCCCGCCAGCTCCCACAAGCCGTCAGTCTTACTGAGGCAGGGCACCAGGCGGGCCCTGGGCCGTGCGGTCAGCAGCAGCGAGCAGCCGGGCAGCAGCCTGCGCTGGAGGAGGCCGACCAGCAGCCCCGTGGGCGCACGGACCTCGGAGGGCGAGGGGCCGGACGCGTGTGGCGGACCCTCCGGGCCCTCCAGCTCCTCCAGGCCGTCCAGCAGCAGCAGCACGCGCTGCGGCCTGCGTGCCACGTGGCGGAAGACTTCGGCGTCCAGCGGCCCCTGGCTGGCGAGGCCCAGAAGGTCCCGCAGGTCGTGGGGCCCCCCTTGCGGGTCCAGGTGGCGGCACGGCAGTCGGAAGACGAAGTCGAAGTGGGGCAGCCGGCCGAGGGCCCAGGCTCGGCTCAGCGCCCGCAGGCAGTGGCTCTTGCCCTGGCCCGGCCCGCCCAGCACGCCCAGCACCCTCGGGTGCCAGTCAGCGGCCAGCACCTCGGCCAGGCCGCCGGGGGCCAGCTGCCGTTCCGCCCAGGCCGAGGTGGCCAGCTCCCGCTCCTGGCTCTTGCTGCTGACCCTCTCCAGCCGCGCCTTCAGCAGGGGCACCTCCAACTGGGTGGCCTCCGGGCCTTCAGGCTCTGCCTGGTACTGTGCCTTCAGTGCCTGGCAGAACCGCTCCACACTCTCTGTGGGGGCGAGGGGTGAGGGAGTGAGCAGGGGCGGGGTGAAGGGGTGAGAGGTGGGGGTGAGGGGTGAGGGAGTGAGCAGGGGAGGGATGAAGGAGTGAGAGGTGGGGGTGAGGGGTGAGGGAGTGAGCAGGGGAGGGATGAAGGGGTGAGAGGTGGGGATGAGGGGTGAGGGAGGATTAGAGGGAGAGGAGGAAATGTGGGGGGGAGGGGAGAGGCGCTAGGGAGCAGGGGGTTGAGGTTAAGGGGTGTGAGGAGTGGGTGGTGCAGGGGTGCAGGGGTGCAGGGGCAGGAACACCCCCCACTGGTTCTGTCAGCTGTTTGCCTCCCCTCCTCCTCCTCCCCTCCACCATCCTGAATCTCTCCACTGCCCCACCTTCAACCCCGTCCGTCCAGGAGGGAGGTGATGGAGGGGCGGTAAGGGCTAAGGGAGGCGCCAGGAGGCACTTGTTAGAGCAGACACCTTACAATGCACAAGGACCCGGATTCAAGCCCGGCTCCCCAACCGCAGGGGAAGCTGCAGGTCTCTCTCTGTTTAACTTCCACTCTCAATTCTGACATTTATTTGTTTTTAAAAAGAGCTAAGAGAGTGATGGGGCCAGGAAACAGCTCCATGGGCAGAGCTCATGGCTCCTGAGCAAGGGGCCCTGGTGGGTGGGGTGGGCACCCACAGGTGACTCCCTTCGCGGCTGAGCTGTGTGGTGGTGTCTCCTCTGAGCAGACGAGGTCGGGGCCACTCTGCAAGTCCCGCAGGAGTGGCCCCGCTGCAGTAGAGGGCCTAGAAAGCAGGCCGTCGAGCTGGGACCAACCCCAGCCGCCCTCAGCCTGCTGACTTTGCAACCGGACAGGTGTTCCCTGCAGATTTCTGGGACTGAGACCTGCAGATCTGCCCTTTCTCTGCCTGTGTTGAAAAACCATCTTCTTCCCTCTGTGACGTTCTGAAATCACCCTGTCCTACGCTCCCGCGCTGCCGGGGAACGGACCCAGGGCCTGGTGGACGGGCCAACCCCCGAGCGGCCTCTAGGCTTCATCCCTCAGGGGCAGGAGGTACCCGGAGGGGCCTCACAGCTGGCTCCATCGTCGTCGTAGGGGGAGTACACCTGGAGCTCCTCCCAGGACAGCAAGACGGCTGTGCCAGGGAGCTCCGAGGGGTCGCCCACACAGAGACGAGATTTACTTCTAGGACTCAGCCGTGGGGTTGGGGGCCCCCGACATGGCTCAGCTGCGGCAGCAGCCCTGGGGACTGAAGCCAGGGCCTCCGTGCTCCGTGCTCTGCCCCGCCCCAGGACCCACCTTCCTCCTCGAGTTGGTTTCTGCCCACTCCTCCCCATCGCTTCACTGCATCACCCACTCCTCACCCTCGTCCTCTCAGCCTGACCTGGAAGGCCCCAAACATTCAGTGCAGGGCTGAGCTGCACTTGGAGACGTGGGAGGGCGGAACGACTGAGTGGGTGAATGAGCCCGGGTAACCAAGGGCAGCGGAGCCCGCTTCCTGCACCCGGCACCCAGCACCCAGCACCCGAGGGCCTGCCTCACTCACCAGGCCACTTGGGAAGCTTGCTAGAGCCCTCAGGAGCCCGCGGGTCCTGGGTGGGGGACGTGGCGTCTTCTGGAGATGAAGTCGGCAGCAAAGTTAGGTGGGGGCACCAGCCATCCCTCCCCCGGAGTGAGCGGTGCTCTGGCACCAAGGGCCCAGGTGACACCCTCTCGAGGTGGTGTCAGGGTCTGCTGCCCACTACCGACCGCAGATGCACACTTACCTGCTGTGTCTGCCCGGGAGGTCAGGGCCGGCTCCGGCAGGGCAGGGAGGTCAGCTGCGGACGGGGCAAAGGGGCTGGTAGAGCCCTGCCGGTCCGGGGACCTCGGGGACGTCAAGAGGCCGTGCACAGCGGGGCTGCCGGCAGGGGGCATGGGGCCGGCCTGCGGAGTCTCACCTGTGTGAGAAGAGGAGGAACGCTTCGGGGCAAGCCCACTAAGGTCAGTCCCTAGTGGGTCTAGGGGAGTCGGGGGGCTTCCAGAGAGTGGAGCCGAGGAACGAGGCTCCCCTACTGCAGGTGGGTACGGTGTCAGGGTGCTTGGGGCAGGGGCCTGCACAACACCTCTGGGGGCCTCACACCAAGGTGGGCACTTTGGAGGGCCAGGAGACTGGCCGTCGGACACACCCTAGAGTGAGGAAGTCCGCCCCCATGCCCAACACCCTCCCCCCCACCGCTGTGTGGTTTAACACTGAATAAAGCTCCATTTCAAAGTTGAGGGCTTTAAAGCCAGAAACCAACCTTGAAAAATTCAGCTTATTTACATACTGGAGGGCAAGTTGGGGCTCCGTGGAACAGGCCTGGCAGGGCTCTGCTCCTCAGCTCTGATGCAGGGAGGGGCACGGGGGGCATTGGAAGGAGCTGCGGATGCCACCAGGTGCCCATGGGGAAGACATCCCACACACTCACCCTGGCAGATGACAATGCTGCTGGTGTCGGGCCCCGCAGAGATGAGCCAGAGCCCCTGGGGCAGGGCGCCGAGGCTCTGGACGGGCCCCGAGGGCAGACTCAGGCAGCCCAGCACGGCACTTGGGGCGGGCACTGCGACAGATTCAACAGGCTCATCTTACGAGCTTCCTTTCTACTGTTTTATATCTTAAAATACTCGTTACTTATTTGCAGAGTAACTGTAATGACTGAACACACTGGCTAAAGCATCTGGTCACACCTGTGACAAGAGGGACACACTTGCTCTGCCTCAGGCGCTGCAGGGGTGAGGCAGCCCTGCCTACAGGCCCTCTCTACCCGCCCCACTCCCTCCTCCCAGACAGGTGCCCCCATGCTTCCCGGGCCTGAGAATGGTCCCCAAGTCAGTGGTGACACAGGAGAGGGGCCCCTGTCCCTGACCCTCACTCAGGGGGTGAAGCCCATCTCCAACCCCCCACTTACCATCTGCCGGCATTGCTGCCCCCAGGGTGGTCTGGCTGGCTGTGGGCTCCGGGGACAGCATGCCCGGCGGGGATGGGCAGGGCTGAGTCCAGGCATCTGTGACTGGCCCCATCAGGAAAGTGCCGGTCACCACGGGCACAGCAGGGGCCTCGGCTGTGAGGGGGGCTCATCAGAGTGCCGTCTGGGGCGGGGGGGGGGCGGGCTGGGGGTATTCTTGTCCACCCGGGGGATCTGGCTTGCTCAGCTCAATGCCAGCAGCCCCCGCCCAGAGGTGGATGACCACAGGCAGGCAGAAGTGACCCCTGTAGCTTGCGCCGGCCAGTCACAGAGCCTGGAGCCTCGGAGCACCCTCAAGAGCAGGGAGGGGCTGGCAGCCCATGTCCTTCACCCCGTCAGGCTGCCCAACCTGCTCACCCAGCTTCCTGTGCTTGGGGTCCTCGGGTGGCTCCTCGGGGAAGGCTGCAGAGAGGGCAGAAGCTCAGCCCCTGGAGAAGGGGGTTCCCCGGTGGAGAGCAGCCTGGGAAGAAGCCTGGCCCTCCCTCCCTGGTCCTGCCCAGGCGCCCCACCACGGTGCACAGAGCCACTCTCAAGTAAAGGAAAACAAGAGCCCCACCGGGAGCCCCTTGGCAGCAAGTGGCATGTGGACAGAGAGTGAGGGGCTCCCCTGTGGGGCTGGGGTGGCACTCAGGGCCCTCCCACAGGATGACAGCTACAGGCGACAGAGACGCAGGCCTCAGCCAGCCAGGCACCTCACACCGGTGTCTCCTGAGCTAGCAGGGGCCATGCCGAGGGGAGCAGGGGTGGGGACAGCCCTCCCCGGGAAGCGGCTGGGAGCCGTGTGACGGTGTGGACCCCCGGCCAGGTCTCACTCACATCTCTTCTGACTTCTCCACCCCGAATCCTCTGGCGCCTCCATGCTCTCTCTGATTATTTCCTCCAGTCCTGTTTGGAGCCAGAGCAAGACAGTATCAGGTGCAGCAGTGAGGTGAGGGGCACGGCCAGCATCCCGAGGTGGGAAGGGATCTGACCACCCGGGGATGGTGGCCAGCGGGCGTTCCAGGGTGTCCCCAGGTGGAGCCAAGAGCCCGCAACTCACTGAGACTGTCTCTGCTTGGCCCCTCCAGCTGCAGGTCCTCAAATACGTACTGGTCCAGTCCCGCTGCCCAGACAAGGAGAGAAGCAGGAGCTCTGGGAGTGCTCCTGGGGGCCCTGGACAGCCGCAGCCCCTCCACTGGGGAGCCCTGGCCCAGCAGCCCTGATGCACAGCTGCATACACACAGGTCTCCCGCCAGCCGCTCCCTCACACCCACCTTTCAGTCCAAGTCTTAGCAACCGCCCCCCACCTCAGCTACTCCCCCTTCTGTGGTTAGAATCAAGACTCCAGTCCTAGAAAGACAGAGGCTCGGTGTTTCCGCCCTGCCCTCGCTTTCTCCAGCGTGTCTCTGACTGTCTTCAGGGCTCCACACCTCACCACCGAGGCCGTCTGCTTCTTCTGCTGCGGACAGGAGCTGGAGTGCCCACTCACAGGCCAGTCTGTTCCCAGCGCCCCGCCCGCTCACAATGCTGATGGTGTTGGGGCAGAATGAATGAAATACAAGTGGCTGCGCCTGGCCAGCAAGGGGTGAGACGCCGTCGATCACCTGAGGGCTTCAGCCACACACGGCACGGCGTGACTAAAGCAAACGGACTTGCAGTAGATATTAAGCGCTGAGGCCAGGCGGCGGCACACCTGGTTAAGTGTCTCTCTCCCTCTCTCCCCCCCCTCCTCTCAATATATCTCTGCTCTATCAAATAAAGAAAAAAGTTAAGGGATTCAGGCGGTCACGCCTCTGGCTAAGTGCACACACTACGGTGCGCAAGGACCGGGCCCTCCTCAGGGGAAGCTTCACGAGAGACGAAGCAGGGCCGCAGGTGTCCATCTCCCCCCCTATCTCCCCCTCAATTCCAGGGCTGCAGGTGTCCATCTCTCCCCCTATCTCCCCCTCAATTCCAGGGCCGCAGGTGTCCATCTCCCCCTATCTCCCCCTCAATTCCAGGGCCGCAGGTGTCCATCTCTCCCCCTATCTCCCCCTCAATTCCAGGGCCGCAGGTGTCCATCTCTCCCCCTATCTCCCCCTCAATTCCAGAGCTGCAGGTGTCCATCTCCCCCTATCTCCCCCTCAATTCCAGAGCTGCAGGTGTCCATCTCTCCCCCTATCTCCCCCTCAATTCCAGGGCCGCAGGTGTCCATCTCCCCCTATCTCCCCCCTCAATTCCAGGGCCGCAGGTGTCCATCTCCCCCTATCTCCCCCCTCAATTCCAGGGCCGCAGGTGTCCATCTCCCCCTATCTCCCCCTCAATTCCAGAGCCGCAGGTGTCCATCTCCCCCTATCTCCCCCCTCAATTCCAGGGCCGCAGGTGTCCATCTCCCCCTATCTCCCCCCTCAATTCCAGGGCCGCAGGTGTCCATCTCCCCCTATCTCCCCCTCAATTCCAGAGCCGCAGGTGTCCATCTCCCCCTATCTCCCCCTCAATTCCAGGGCTGCAGGTGTCCATCTCCCCCCCTATCTCCCCCTCAATTCCAGGGCCGCAGGTGTCCATCTCCCCCTATCTCCCCCTCAATTCCAGAGCTGCAGGTGTCCATCTCTCCCCCTATCTCCCCCTCAATTCCAGGGCCGCAGGTGTCCATCTTCCCCTATCTCCCCCTCAATTCCAGGGCCGCAGGTGTCCATCTCTCCCCCTATCTCCCCCTCAATTCCAGGGCTGCAGGTGTCCATCTCTCCCCCTATCTCCCCCCTCAATTCCTGCCTCTAATAATAAATAAAAATAAATAAAAATGAAAAAATAGTAACATACTGTTTCTTTATTTATTCATTTCCCCTTTTTGTTTTACTGTTGTGGTTATTACTGTTGTTGTTATTGATGTCTTCATAGTTGGATAGGACAGAGAGAAATGGAGACATATGAGGGAGACGGGGGGGTGAAAGGTAGACACCTGCAGATCTGCTTCACCGCTTGTGAAGCAACTCCTCTCCAGGTGGGGAGCCAGAGCCTTGAACCAGGATCCTTACGCTGGTCCTTGTGCTTTGCACCACCTGCGCTTAACCACTGCACTAACTACTGCCCTACTCCCAACCAGATTGCTTCTGCGACTACCTCAGTGGTGAGTGCAGACAGCGGTACACGGACACACCTGGTGTGAACTATCCCCCTGAAATCTCCACCTTTTTTCTTTCTGTTGGGGGCTAATAGATACAGTAAGTATAGTTGCTGATACCTGGGTAAAATTTCTGGATTTTTTGCAAAACACTCCCACCCCAGTCTCGGTCCTCCTCCACCATCACCAGGGCCTGAAAGCCCCCCTCCACTTCCCAACCTTAGAATGCACTGAACTCGTGGTAAGTCATTGAGAACAAAATCATAATTGAAAGCCACAATCATCAGAGAGGTTTGACTTAGGAGTGGGCTGGGGGTGAAAGCGAGAAAGGCACTAGGTACTTTGTGGGGAGGGAGGACGAGGCAAGATGTGGCAATGGAGGGAGAGGGAGAGCGAGCTTTGGGTCACCTAGAATGCCCTGGAAGGCTCTAACGGCACTGGAGTCCTCAGTGGCCGCCTCTCCACATCCCCGCTCTGAGGGACGGCTGAGCCACACAGAGGAGAGACCCTCGCCACAGAACGCCTCCCTCACCGATGTTGGCGTAGGCTTCAGGGTTCTCCTCATCGTGTTCCATGTCACACAGCAAACTGCTGAGTTGCTCGCAGTTGATGGTGTCCAGGTCGGACTCTGAAAGGAAAGCCCTGGGCTGAGACAGGAGGCCAGGGAGGCAGCAGGGAGCTGGCAGCCTCGGTGCTGACCACTCTGCAGGGAGGAGGGTGGGGGCAGCGGGGAGCGGGCAGCCGCGGTGCTGACCACTGTGCAGGGAGGAGGGTGGGGGGGTAGCGGGGAGCAGACAGCCACAGTGCGGACCACTGTGCAGGGAGGAGGGTGGGGGGCAGCGGGGAGCGGGCAGCCGCGGTGCTGACCACTGTGCAGGGAGGAGGGTGGGGGGGTAGCGGGGAGCAGACAGCCACAGTGCGGACCACTGTGCAGGGAGGAGGGTGGGGGCAGCGGGGAGTGGGCAACCGTGGTGCTGACCACTCTGCAGGGAGGAGGTGGGGGCAGCGGGGAGCGGGCAGCCGTGGTGCTGACCACTGTGCAGGGAGGAGGGTAGGGGCAGCGGGAAGCGGGCAGCCGCGGTGCTGACCACTGTGCAGGGAGGAGGGTGGGGGCAGCGGGGAGCGGGCAGCCGTGGTGCTGACCACTCTGCAGGGAGGAGGGTAGGGGCAGCGGGAAGCGGGCAGCCGCGGTGCTGACCACTGTGCAGGGAGGAGGGTGGGGGCAGCGGGGAGCGGGCAGCCGCGGTGCTGACCACTCTGCAGGGAGGAGGGTGGGGGGCAGCGGGGAGCGGGCAGCCGCGGTGCTGACCACTGTGCAGGGAGGAGGGGGGCAGCGGGGAGCGGGCAGCCGCGGTGCTGACCACTGTGCAGGGAGGAGGGGGGGCAGCGGGGAGCGGGCAGCCGCGGTGCTGACCACTGTGCAGGGAGGAGGGGGGGCAGCGGGGAGCGGGCAGCCGCAGTGCTGACCATTCTGCAGGGAGGAGGGTGGGGGACAGGCCTACCTGAACAGAGGTCGTCCTCAAGGGCCAGCTCCAGGGGATCACAGAGGCAGGAGAGTGGCCACAGGTCGGCGCTGCCTGTGAGGAGGCCCAGGTAGCCTCTCTCCAGGGGCGCAGGCTCCATGATGGAGCACTGTGCACTGCCTGCAAGGACACAGCTCAGTCAGGAGAGTCAGCACGGGACAGGAGACTCAGGGGAGGCTCGGCATGGGGGGCTCCAGCACAGCCAGAGGAGGAGGGTGAGGGGGCTACGACCAGGAGAGTGGCGGCACAGACACCTGCTGTATACCAGACACAGGCAGCAGGGACACACAGACACCTGCTGTATACCATACACAGGGACACACAGACACCTGCCGTATACCAGGCACAGGGCAGCAGGGACACACAGACACCTGCCGTATACCAGACACAGGGCAGCAGGGACTCACAGACACCTGCCATATACCAGACACAGGGACACACAGAAACCTGCCGTATACCAGGCACAGGGACACACAAATACCTGCTGTATACCAGACACAGGGCAGCAGGGACTCACAGACACCTGCCGTATACCAGACACAGGGACACACAGACACCTGCCGTATACCAGACACAGGGACACACAGACACCTGCCGTATACCAGGCACAGGGCAGCAGGGACACACAGACACCTGCCGTATACCAGACACAGGGACACACAGACACCTGCCGTATACCAGGCACAGGGCAGCAGGGACACACAGACACCTGCCGTATACCAGACACAGGGCAGCAGGGACACACAGACACCTGCCGTATACCAGACACAGGGCAGCAGGGACTCACAGACACCTGCCGTATACCAGACACAGGGACACACAGACACCTGCCGTATACCAGACACAGGGACACATAGACACCTGCCGTATACCAGACACAGGGACACACAGACACCTGCTATATACCAGACACAGGGACACACAGACACCTGCTGTATACCAGACACAGGGCAGCAGGGACACACAGACACCTGCTGTATACCAGACACAGGGCAGCAGGGACTCACAGACACCTGCCGTATACCAGGCACAGGGCAGCAGGGACACACAGACACCTGCCGTATACCAGGCACAGGGACACACAGACACCTGCTGTATACCAGACACAGGGACACACAGACACCTGCTGTATACCAGACACAGGGCAGCAGGGACACACAGACACCTGCTGTATACCAGACACAGGGCAGCAGGGACACACAGACACCTGCCGTATACCAGACACAGGGACACACAGACACCTGCCGTATACCAGACACAGGGACACACAGACACCTGCTGTATACCAGACACAGGGACACACAGACACCTGCCGTATACCAGACACAGGGCAGCAGGGACACACAGACACCTGCGGTATACCAGACACAGGGACACACAGACACCTGCCGTATACCAGACACAGGGACACAGACACCTGCCGTATACCAGACACAGGGCAGCAGGGACTCACAGACACCTGCCGTATACCAGACACAGGGCAGCAGGGACACACAGACACCTGCCGTATACCAGACACAGGGCAGCAGGGACACACAGACACCTGCCGTATACCAGACACAGGGCAGCAGGGACTCACAGACACCTGCCGTATACCAGACACAGGGACACACAGACACCTGCTGTATACCAGACACAGGGACACACAGACACCTGCCGTATACCAGACACAGGGCAGCAGGGACACGCAGACACCTGCCGTATACCAGACACAGGGCAGCAGGGACACGCAGACACCTGCCGTATACCAGACACAGGGACACACAGACACCTGCCGTATACCAGACACAGGGACATGCAGACACCTGCCGTATACCAGACACAGGGCAGCAGGGACTCTGGAAGCCGTACTGAAGGTGGGGCCCCCACCCTTCCTGAAGCAGCACCTGCACTGGGCAGGGAGGGAGATGTCCAACTTGTCAGCTGACCTGACACCTTGCCTGCCGCCCCACCCCATTGTCACAGTCACTGAGAGCCTGACTTGTAGCCGTCATCGCCTCTCAAGTCTCTGAGGAGATTCTTTGCCTGGGGTTGGACCCGCAGGCAGGTGCAAGTCTCCCATGAGTGGGGCTCCTGGTTCGGTCCCCAGCACAGCGCGTTCACAGTGGTTTTCTGGTGTTCTTTCACACAACTACATGTTGGAAATTCAGACAAGATGGCCGATCATTTAATGAGGCCGGCACCCTGCTCCGGTACATGTGGCACCGTGACGGAACACGGGCCCTCGCGCGTGCTGACCAGGTGCCCTCACCGGCCTGTGTGCAGAGGGACACGGCACCCGGCGGCCATGGACTCAGACCCAGTGCGCTTTGCTCTGGGGGAATTTGGGGGCCTGGGAGGGGCGACCTCGCTCAAGTACCCCCCCGGCCGCCCTAAGTGCTCCTCCTGCCAGCCAGGGTTTTCCCTGAAAATCGTCCCTGGCCTCCAGGCCCAGGGTCAGAGAGGGGCTGGAGCAGGGCCACCACATCCGGGCGGGGGCGTCGCAGGCTGTGTAGTCACAGCCCACCTGCCCTGCCCTGAGCCGCTGGCTCTGGAGAACAGCTCACACGCTGGAGAGGAGAAGGCTGCTCTGGAACCCGCCTGCCAAGTGCCCCTCCCGACCCTGCAGCTTGGGCACCTCATTTATTAACTGACAGACAAGAGAGGGGAGGGAAGAAGGGAGAGAGAGTGAGAGGAGAGAGAGGGCGGAGGAAGTGAGAGGAGAGAGAGAGGAGAGAGAGATTCGAGAAAGAGAGAGTGAGAGAAGAAAGTGAGAGGAGAGGAGAAAGTGAGAGGAGAGAGAGGTGTAAAAGAGGAGAGAAAAAGAGAGAGAGAAAGAGGAGAGGGAGGAGTGAGAGGTGAAAGTGAGAGAAGGGGAGAGAGAGGGAGGAGAGGAGAAAGTAAGAGAAGAGAGAGGAGAGAGAGGGAAAAGAAGGGGGAGAGAGAGGGAGGAGAGAAGAAGAGAAAGTGAGAGGAGAGAGAGGTGTGAGAGAGGAGAGAAAGAGAGAGAGGAAAGTGAGAGGAAAGAGGAGAGAAAGAAAGAGGAGAGAGAAAGAGGAGAGGGAGGAGTGAGAGGAGGGGAGAGAGGAGAGAGAGGAGAAAGTGAGAGGAGAGAGGGGGAGAGAGAGGGAAGAGAGAGAAGAGAAAGTGAGAGAAGAGAGAGGAGAGAGGGGAGAAGAGGGAGAGAGAGAGAGGAGAAAGTGAGAGGAGAGAGGGGAAAGGGGGAGAGAGGGGGGAGAGAGAGAGAGGGGAGGAGGAGAGAGAGGAGGAAGTGAGGGGGAGAGAGAGGGAGAGAGAAAGAGAGAGGGGAGGAGGAGAGAGAGGAGGAAGTGAGGGGGAGAGAGGGGGAAAGAGAGAGAGGGGAGGAGAGAGAGGAGGAAGTGAGGGGGAGAGAGAGGGAGAGAGGAGAAAGTGAGAGTAGAGAGACGAGAGAGGGGAGGGGGGAGAGGGGAAGAGGGAGGGAGGAGAGAGAGGAGGAAGTGAGAGGAGAGAGGGAGACACGCGGAGCATCACTCTGGACGTGCAGGGCCAAGGCTCAAAGCCGGCCCTCACAGCTGCCCAGCACGTACCCTCCTCAGCTGAGTCAAGTTGTTTCCTCTGTGACGTCAGGGAACTCCTGGCGGGGGCCCAGCATCTGGGAAGGACCCTGAGGCACCGACCGCTCTGACTTGCATCCACACAAGCATGACAGACACGAGAGACAGACAGAGTCGCTTCTCCTCTGTGGGGCTGACCAAGCGCAGCCCTCCCTCCCTCCCTCCCTGACCGAGTCACCGCAGGGAAGCCAAGCTCTCATTCAGGCGACCCCACGGCCCCCGTCTGGATGAGAAAGCCCCCTGCGGCACAAGCTGGGAGGACCCTCATCACCTCCACCAAGAAGTCGCCCAGGAGGACAGTCACAAACGCCCAGCACCTGTCCTGCCCCGACACGCAGTGGGAGGACACAGGGCTGGCAGCCCGCTGCCTCTCTGCCCCACCCTTCACTCAAGCTCCCAGAGGCCCCGGAGCAGCCACAGCACCCTGGGGAGGCAGCTGGCTGGGTACGGACACAGAGGCCAGATCAGGAGGGAGACCTGAGGACCCATGTCTACCCCCAGCCCATCCAGGACGGTGGCACTGAGGCCATCAGCGGTCACACGGGGCTCCATCGTAACACTGGGCACAAGGAGGCCGTGGCCAAGGGAGTCCACTGTGCTGAGGAGCCTCAGCTGGGACTGGCCACCTGGGCCCCTGAAGACCATGGCGCCCCTGCTCACGCCAAGACCGGCTTAAACCTTGTCTACGATGTTTCCTGTCTCGGGGTGCCTGAGAAGGGCTCCTGAAGGCGCTGTGGGGGGAGTTCTAGGAGCTCCATCAGCCATCACCACATCAGCCGTCCTGCCCATGCCGATCAGGGCCCTGGGGAGCCAGGCGTCCGTCTGTCCGCCTCACCCACTGCCGGCCTCCAGCAGGCCCTGCCCGGGGACAGGCCTCCCTGCCAGCCGCAGCAAAGGAGAATGTGAGTTCACAGGTGGCCCGGCTCCAGGCACCAACAGCTGCCCTCCACTCCACTCCTGTCTGCTCAGACTGGGGAAGAGGAGGGACCAGGGCAAGTGCCCGACCCCCAAGGTCCCAGAGCCCCACTGCACCACTGGCCCACCCCTCCCCGGAGGTGCCTGCGCTGGGAGGCGGCCCGGGTGGCCAGGGGTCTCCTGCGGCTCTGCCAGTGTGATGTGTGACGGTCCCTTCCTCCTCTCTCTCCTGAGCCAGCACCTGCCGCATCTTTCTGCCACCAGAAGTCCCTCGGGCTCCCTCCCCTCCTCACTTCATGACTGGCGGCTCAGGAGAGACTGAGAGACGCCCCAATAAGACTTCACCCCCCAAGGAGTCACGTGTCCCGGCTGGTCCACACTCGGGGCGAGCACTGGGCGGGCACTGTGGCGAGACCCATCTGGCGCTCTGGCCGCAGCGGCTCCCAACGGTGGATCTGTGGCTTCCCCGTTTGATTCTGGGGCGCCATCTCAGATACGGACACCGCAGCTCAGAGCCTCCCCCGGAGCCCCGGCCCTCCCATGTGGCGCCAGGGTCTGAGCCTGGCACACCCCTCTCACTGAGCTATCACTGCCCCTGGAGGTTCCGTTCTACCCACAGGCAGGTGATGGCATCTTCCTGGTGATGACACCTGCTTTCTGCCCAGAGAGGCAGAGTGGATGTGTGAGGCTGGGGGGACACTGAGGCTCCTGCGTGTCCTCCGCAGCGTGTAGGGAGGCATGAGAAGGACTCCCCACTTGTCCCCATTCGTTTCAGGGAAGCAACAGGATGTGTCTCAGGGACCTGAGCATTTCCCACCACCCAGCAGGGTCCTGGCTCCACCCGGAGGGCAAGGGCGAGGGCGCTGAGAACTTGGGGAGTCCAGGCCCTCACCCGCAGTCTCTCTCCTTGCTGGCCCGAGCCCCCACACCATCCTGTTCCCCCACTTCATGCCAGGCTCTTTCTCCCAGCAACTCCCAGGCAGCCTCAGCTCAGCACTTCTCCAAATCTGCACTTGCTGGTGGGCCCAAGTCCTTGCTGCCTCCTGCGCCCGCCCTCCGTGGGCTGTGGGGACATGGGGAGGGCAGAGCACTGGCGGGACAGAGTGCAGGCGGGGCTCAGGGCTGGGGCTCACATGGGCGCACCACATTCAGCCTCCAGGCCTCCCTGAGCTGACACCCGGCCATCAGGAAGAGCTCCGGCCCTGGAGCTGCAAGGTGAGGCGGCAGGGGGCTTAAGAGCACACCTGGTGGGAGTCGGCGGTGGCGCAGCGGGTTAAACGCAGGTGGCACAAAGCCAAAGGACCTGTGTCAGGATCCCAGTTCGAGCCCCCGGCTCCCCACCTGCAGGGGAGTCACCTCACAGGCGGTGGAGCAGGTCTGCAGGTGTCTGTCTTTCTCTCCCCCTGTCTTTCCCTCCTCTCTCCACTTCTCTCTGTCCTATCCAACAACAACGACGACACCACCAACAATAACTACAACAATAAAATGACAAGGGCAACAAAAGGGAATAACTAAATAAATATTAAAAACAGAAGAGCACACCTGGTGCAGCCTGGGAAGGGAGGCCCAGCACTGGCAGCCGGGCAGCGGGCGGGGCCCTGGGGGCAACTCAGGATGCGGACACCTCACCGCCCAGCAGACGGCCTCCCTGCACCCACAGCCCCTCGGTGCTCAGACCTGCACCCACAGCCCCTCCTGTCACACGGAGCCCACCAGAGGATGCCCCCTGCTGTGGTGACTGTGTGGTCCTGGGTGTCCACTGCCGAGGGAGTGGCCTTTACAGATCACTGAAATGATGTGGGGGAGAGAAGAACCAGAGTGGGGGCCGGGAGATAGCTCGCCAGGTAGAGGGCACACCTTACCAGGTGTAAGAGTCTGGGTCTGGGCCCCCAGCCCCACGTGTGAACACCTTGCCAAGAGGAAGGACCGAGGCAGGGCTGTGCGTCTCTCCCTCTCCGCCTAGAGACCTTACAAAGGAGAGTGGGGCGAGGAGAGGACACATGCACTCCACCAGGAGGGGTGGGTCTTGCAGGCAGAGCAAGAGGCCCAGGGAGCACTGCAGATGTCTTGTGGAGGCAGTGGGCCGGAAGTGCTGAGGCTGGGGTCTGGGGTCTGGGGGCTAGTCTGGCGGCTGGGGCTGGGGCTGAGGGCTGAGAGCTGGGGGCTGAGGGCTGAGGGGCTAGGGCTGAAGACTGAGGGCTGAGAGCTGGGGCTGGGGGCTGGTTTGAGAGCTGGGGCTAGGGGCTGGGGCTGAGGGCTGAGAGCTGAGGGCTGAGGCTGAGGCTGGGGGGGCTGGGTGTGAGGCTGGGGGCTATGGCTGGGGCTGGGGGCCGGGGGCTGAGGCTGGGTCTGGGTTCTTGGGGCTGGGTCTGGGGTATGGGGGCTGGGGCTGGAGTCTGGGGATGGGGCTGGGGCTGAGGCTGGGCGGGGGGCTGAGGACTGGCCCACAGCTGGCCTGCAACCTCTCACAGGAGGCCTGGGCTCTGAGCCTGTATCCCAGAGGAGGAAGGAGGCATCGGCTATGGGCGTGCAGAAAGCCCTGCAATCCAGTGTGGGCACAGAAATCACTGTTCTCGCTCAAGACTTTCACTTTTGGAGGGGTTGCAGGAGGGCACGAGAGACAGAAAGAAGGACACTGAGGAACAAGGACACACAGCAGCACGTGTGGGAGAGCGCAGCTCGTGTCTGGATGGAGTGTGGGTTTGCTCGCGCGTGTGCCAGGGCAGCAGGTCTGACTACACGGCAGAGGGGTCTCTGGCCCCACCCGTGGGCTTCAGGCAGCTGGGACACAAGGGATCTGGCCCCAGCGAGGAGGTAGAGACTGAATGGAGGTGACTCGGCGTCCGAGCACGGGACTGCATGTGCAAGGCCCGGTGTCACTCCTGGGAGTCAGAGCTGAGCCCCGCTCCCTCTGCACCCTTAGAGATAAATAAATACAGCTTTTGTTTGTAAAGGGCTGGGCTGCTGTTTCTAGCAGTGGAACACCAGAAGCTCCTGCCTAAGGTACCAGAGGTTCAGTCCCCAGCACCACCATATGCTACAGCTGACTGATGCTCTGGCCTCTAATAAACATACATATTTAAAAGCGGCCCTGGCGCGTCCAGCAGAGCCGCTGAACCCTCCCAGCCGAGACCAGCTAGGACACAGGAGTTCAAGCAGGAAAGTGAAAACCAAGTTCCCTCGGACTCCCTGGCCCGGGGGGCTGGGTGGGAGGAGGCAGGAGAGTCGGACTCCCAGCTGCCTGCTGGGCAGCCTGAGGCCAGAGTCCTGCTGTCTGACCAGCGTGTGAGCCCAGCCCCTCCTGCTCCCCACTGCCTGTATCTGAGAGCTAAGAGTCACAGAGGGGAAGCACGGCGACTCTCATAAGGATAAGGAACCTGCAGCCCCAGAACCCGAGCGTGAGTGGCAGGGCAGTCTGGTTAGGGAGGGCCAGGAAAGGACCAAAGATCCAAACACCACTGCAGGGCCTGCAGGGCCGGGGAGCTCAGCTGGCAGAGGACAAGATCGCACACCCAGGGCTCCTGCTTCAACCCCTGGAGTCACAGGCTCTGGACAGGCGCTGTGGTGTCTCTCTCACATATACAAAATGAGAGAGATACGTTTCTGGAGAAACAAGAGTGTTTTCAAAGCTGGCTCAGCAGACACTGTGCTCGCCTCACTGTGACGGGACCCTGGTGGGATTCCTGGGAGCACCGTGGACAGTGCCGAGGGAGGCTGACGGAGCAGTGCTGTCCTCCACTTCCAAGTCTGCTTTCCGGAATCTAACCCTGGGGAGGGGATGGGAGGGACGGGAGCTGTGTCTCCTCACCGATCGCAGGGCTTGAGTGTGCCCACACCTGCTGTGTTCTTGGGGCTGGGGTGTTGGGTGAGGAGGGAGGAGGGGCTGTAAGTGCTGTGGGGGGAGGCGTGGAGGGGCCACTGTCACAGCCTCCCGGCTTCCCGGCCCCAGCCCAGAGGCAGGCCTCTTTGCAGGCCCCGACATGGCTAGGCTGCTCCTGAAAAGGACCTGAGCCGGGTGCTGGGGACAGAGCCGGGAATCTGTACGTCCAGGCAGCCGTCCCCCTGGGCCCCTGCCCCCCACGTGTGGGGCCCAGCGTCTATTCAGGGAATCTGTTATGTCTAGGCCCCTCCCCTGCCCCCACATGCAGGACTGGACTCTATTCTGACCCTGCCTGAGCTCCTCTCCCACCCATAGGGACTCCTCTCTTCCTTTTTTTTTTTTTTAATATTTATTTATTTATTCCCTTTTGTTGCCCTAGTTTTATTGTTGTAGTTACTGTTGTTATTTCTGTCATTGTTGTTGTATAGGACAGAGAGAAATGGAGAGAGGAGGAGAAGACAGAGGGGGAGAGAAAGACAGACATGCAGACCTGCTTCACCGCCTGTGAAGTGACTCCCCTGCAGGTGGGGAGCCGGGGGCTCGAACCGGGATCCTTACGCCGGTCCTTGTGCTTCCTCTCTTCCTTTTAAAGGCAGTGCCAGGAATAAGCTGAAGCTTTTCCGTGGGGGCACCACGGAGGGGCCTCCCAGGCCTGTTTTGTTTTTTCTTAATTCCACATGCTTAGAGAGAAGGGGAGTGAAGGGGAGGGGGGTGCTCCCCTCCGTGGAGCTCCCCCCCCCCGCTGCTGTCCATGGTGCTGGGGCTCAAACCCAGAACCTCACCCACAGAAAGGCATGTGCTCTGTGCACTGAGCACTCTCCTGGCCCATCAACCTTGTGGCTCTTTCTGAATTCTGCTGCCCCACCCCAGAGACCCTGCTAGGTCCCCTGTTCCTGCCACCACTCCATTCAACTCCACCTGAGACGCTGGCGTCTCACCAGAGTCCCAGTTCTTAGGTGTTTCCCCCCCTAAGAAGCCTGCGGACCGCTGCCTGGAGCTGCCCCTTGAGCCTGCCTGCAGCCCCACAAGTCAGCTCTCTGCAGCTGCCAGGCCTTCCCGCGAGACCAGCTCCAACATCCCTCGCACTTTCCACCTGGATCGTCTTTGCACACCACCTGTTCTGTTATCTCCCCGACATGAACTTTCCACAGAAACCCGAATGATTTCCTTTCCAAAAGCAGTCTCTAGGACTGTAGGCAGGGCATCGGCACATGCCTGCACAGGGCTGCTCACAGCAGACCCAGGGCGGGGACAGTGCAGTGTCCGCTGATGGGCCACGGCCGAGACCAGGGTCTGTCTGTGCCACGGAAACTCACGCAGCCCGAGACGGGGTGCAGCTTGGACCTATGCTTGAAGAAGTCACGAGATGGGAAAGAAGTCATGCAGGAAACAGGGGAGACAGCACAGTGGCCTGAGGCTGCCAGGTCCCAGGTTCAACGCCCAGTCGTCAGCTAGAGCTGAGCGGGGCTCTGGGAAAGGAGACAGGAAAAGAAATCAGAAGCGTGTGACAAGCACTGCAGGGCTCCCCCAGTATGAAGTCCCAGGACAGGCACACTCACAGAACCAGCACGGGTGCGGGGCAGTGGGGACACAGAAGTGAGCCCGGACAGGGCGGGGACCTTCTGGAGATGGACTGTGGAGGCTGCACAGCGCTGGGGGTCTACTCAGTGCCGCCCGACTGTCCAGAGCAGTGGCTGAGTCTGTGCCGTTGCTCTCTGAGAACAGAAGCAAATGCTGGGACAGGAGACTCCATCAGCACCTCGCACAGAAGAGAAGAGGCACAGCGACGCCATCAAACCGTGCCCGCCATGCCCCTGCACTGAAGCAGCAGTGGGCACCACCCTCCCCTGCGCTGAAGAGAAGCGTCGTGGGGTATCAGGGGTGGCAGGGACTCTCCACACACAGGAAAGATGGGACATCCCGAGGCACCTCTCCTCCTGCCAGCACCAGTGGCAACCAGGAAGGTCCAGGGGGTGCCTCCCCCTGCCCCCGACCTCCCCTCTGCTTTCTAAAGACTTCCTGGAAGTCATGGCGAGGACCCTGAATCGTGTGCTGTAATGCTGTGTCCACCTCACAAACCGGCCCAGGGGCGACAGTCTCTTGTGGGGGGTGGCTGAGGCAGGTTCCACTCTCTCAGGCCAATTCCCCCAGGCCCCCAAAAGGGTCTTCGTGCCAGTTGCCGCCACAGCCCCCCAGCAGACAGCTGTGCTGGCAGGCGCACACCCCTGCCCTCCAAGGCCCCCAGGCCAAGGGCGCCAGAGCAGAGGCTCACACCTCCACCAGGTTTGGGCTGGGCTCCCAGCACACCTGGGCTCGAAACCTGACTCTGCCAGCAACCTGCTCCTTTGCGGCCTTGGCCGGAAACATCCAGGGAAGTCCCCAGGCTCTAAGGGCACAGGCCAGCGCCCCTCCTCCTCTGTGGGCATGAGCTAGCCCGGGGTCACTACACAGCTACAGGAGAGTCCCAGGGTGGGGAACCAGGTGGCCTCTCATCTGAGGACAGAGCCCAGGTCCTGAGGGAGGCAGCTGCAGCCGGCAGCCAGAAGCGAGGGCTTGAGAAGCAGTCACCCATAGGTGGGTGGGAGGTGGGGGTAGGGGTGCGTCTGGCAGGGGTGCGGGTGCAGGCGCAGGGCAGACTGAGCCGCTGCCCCAAGCTGAATCCCACTGGGGTGGTGAAAGGCACCCAGGTCCCAAATGCAGCCTGTCGCGGCACCTACAACCCTTGGGTGCTAGGACCCCAGAGAGAAGCGGCCACACACTGCCCTGCACCCCAAAAGGAAGTGACACCAGCCACGGCAGCCCCCACCTTCCCTGCCCCCACCAGGGTCGGTGCCACCATCCAGATTTTCCCAGCTGCCCTCCCAGAACAGAGGATCCAGCAGGGGCCACCCGGACCCGGGGCTGAGGGGGGGCGTGAGGTCACAGACTTGGGGCTGAGAGGGGGCGTCAGGTCACTGACTTGGGGCTGAGAGGGGGTGTGAGGTCACAGACTTGGGGCTGAGAGGGGCGTGAGGTCACTGACTTGGGGCTGAGAGGGGTGTGAGGTCACTGACTTGGGGCTGAGAGGGGCGTGAGGTCACTGACTTGGGGCTGAGAGGGGCGTGAGGTCACTGACTTGGGGCTGAGAGGGGTGTGAGGTCACTGACTTGGGGCTGAGAGGGGCGTGAGGTAACTGACTTGGGGCTGAGAGGGGTGTGAGGTCACTGACTTGGGGCTGAGAGGGGCGTGAGGTCACAGACTTGGGGCTGAGGGGGGCGTGGGGTCACTGACTTGGGGCTGAGAGGGGGCGTCAGGTCACAGACTTGGGGCTGAGAGGGGGCGTGAGGTCACTGACTTGGGGCTGAGAGGGGGCGTGAGGTCACTGACTTGGGGCTGAGAGGGGCGTGAGGTCACTGACTTGGGGCTGAGAGGGGCGTGAGGTCACTGACTTGGGGCTGAGAGGGGCGTGGGGTCACAGACTTGGGGCTGAGAGGGGCGTGAGGTCACTGACTTGGTGCTGAGAGGGGCGTGAGGTCACTGACTTGGGGCTGAGAGGGGCGTGAGGTCACTGACTTGGGGCTGAGAGGGGGCGTGGGGCCACCCGGACCCAGGGCTGAGGGGGGGCGTGAGGTCACAGACTTGGGGCTGAGAGGGGCGTGAGGTCACTGACTTGGGGCTGAGAGGGGTGTGAGGTCACTGACTTGGTGCTGAGAGGGGTGTGAGGTCACTGACTTGGGGCTGAGAGGGGCGTGAGGTCACTGACTTGGGGCTGAGAGGGGTGTGAGTCACTGACTTGGGGCTGAGGGGGGCCTGAGGTCACTGACTTGGGGCTGAGAGGGGTGTGAGTCACTGACTTGGGGCTGAGAGGGGCGTGAGGTCACTGACTTGGGGCTGAGAGGGGTGTGAGTCACTGACTTGGGGCTGAGAGGGGGCGTGAGGTCACTGACTTGGGGCTGAGAGGGGGCGTGAGGTCACTGACTTGGGGCTGAGAGGGGGCGTGAGGTCACTGACTTGGGGCTGAGGGGGGCGTGGGGTCACTGACTTGGGGCTGAGAGGGGTGTGAGGTCACTGACTTGGGGCTGAGAGGGGGTGTCAGGTCACTGACTTGGGGCTGAGAGGGGCGTGAGGTCACTGACTTGTGGCTGAGGGGGGCGTGGGGTCACCGACTTGGGGCTGAGAGGGGCGTGAGGTCACTGACTTGGGGCTGAGGGGAACAGGCTCAGGAAGGTGTCTCCACTCTGGGCTCTAGCAGTGCCTGCTCTGTCCCAGAACTGTGCTGCCTCTGCCTCTTCAGCCAGCTGCCCTGATGCCAGCCTCCCAGCTCAGGGGCAACGCTGTCCCTCCCTCCCTCCCTCCCCTGCCCTGTCCAGGAGCAGACAGCGGCTCACATCCCCCGTCCCTGCCTCCTCTCCCCTGCCCACATGGCGGTCTATGCCCTCTGGGTGGCCCAGGTGTCCTTGCAGAGACCGTCCCTCTTTGACCCTGCCCTGCCCAGGTCCCCTGCTCCTGCCCGGAACTCACTGACCCCAGACTCAGCACAGCGAGCGACTCCAGCCTCCCTCCCTCCAGCTCCAAGGTCACAGTGAAGCCGGGCCCTCCCTCCACCCCCACCGGCACTGGTCGCTTTTCTCTTTCACTTTCTCTCACAGGCCCGGGCCCCCACGCGACCCCTGCCTTGCCCAGCACGTGCTGTCTCAGAAGCTGTGCTCCCTGGCTCCCGGCTCCCCACCAGAGGGCGACTGAGCTGCAGGTCCTGGCGCTAGTGCGTGGTGGGGCTCACCCCACCCCGGGAGCTCTCAACCCTAGAGGCAGAGAAAGTTGCTCTGAGCTGGGAGGGGAGGAGGCAGGTGATGAGGGTTCCGACAGCTACAACCCCTGGTGGCCTTCCCGCTTCCCTCGGTCCCCAGACCACTGCTCCACACCCACTTCCCGACTCCAGGAGGGTCCCTGAGACCCAGTGCCTGCTGGCCCTGCCACCTCAGGTGCTCTCCACAGAACCGGCTGAACCACACTCACTCACCCTTTCAGCCACCCAGCGAAGGGACCCACCTGTCAGCTAATGCTGGGATCCCGGGTGCCGGGTGTTACCAGGTCCCTGCCACCTGCTGGCCTTCTGCTCTCTCCCCGTGAGCCCGTGGGGACGGCAGGGCCCAGGTGAATGGGCTCAGGGACACACACCTGGCCAAGGGGACAGCAGCCTGCAGACGCTGGCCAGGCCCTCTCCCAGCTGCTGTCCCTGCCCCCCCCCCCCGCATCTAGATGCCAGGAGGCCAAACTTTTGCCCAGGCCAGCAGGGGACTGACCACGGCCTGACTCTCCTACCCCCAGGCTGGGGTGGGGCCTGGCAGGGTCCCAACCTCTGAGGGTGCTCCTCAGTGTTTACCGGGCAGAGGAGGACCTTGTGGGTGCCTCAGCCAGGCCGCCAGAGCTGAGAGCTGACCTGCCCCCAGAGGCCTCCTGGAGCCCTCCAGTGCGACAAGGCCTCTCACCTGCCAGGCCCCCGCTGACCCGCCCCAGCAGGATGGGGCCACCCCCACCCCCACTCAGAGAGCCCTCTCTACTCAAGACCCCACACCTTGCACTCCCCCTTACCTTGGGGCTCTGGCAGGTAGGACCCAGCAGGGCGCGGGGCCAGGCAGCGCATGGTGCAGGGAAGGCCGGTGCCGGCAGCCCCACCAGGCGCCCTCCGCTGGCTGGCGACACTGCCCTGTGGTGCCCAGCTCAGGGGCAGGTCATCACTGGTCCCTGCCTGAAGCCCGCCAAGACTGAGCCACATGCAAAAGAGGCGAGCAAGGGATCGGCAGGAAACTCTGCCCACCTGCAAGGGGCCTCAGGCAGGCGGGTGCCTAGAGCCCAGACAGCCTCATTTGCCCACGCTCCCTTGCGCCTGCCCAGCCCCTTCTGTGAGTCTCAGTTCCTGCTTATGAACCACAAGGGGGGGTGGCTCTGAAGGGTGTGAGTTGTCTGACAGTCTGAAATGATGGGAGCCCCACTGGTGGGCTGGGCCGAGCACCGCGAACAGCAAGCGGGAGGGGGGTCAACAGCTGAGTCCCCCAGATGCCTCCAGACAGCCCCCGGGCTTCCTGTGGACGCTGACCCTGCCTCCCACACCACACCGTCTCCCCTGACCTGCCCAGGGAGACAGAGAGGCGGATCGCAGAAGCGTAAGGATGCAGACAAGGGTGAAGCAGGGCTGCAGGTGCATCTCCTCACAGCCAGGTGGCGGGGTGGCAGACTGACCTGCGGGAGGCGGCAGGAGCCTGCTCGGGGCTCTGACCATGGTCCCGATGGGGCCCGGGAGCCGGGAGCCGAGTGCCCGGCTGACCTGCCTGTGACGTCACCGTCGCCGTGAGCACCCAGACTCTGTCTTGCCCTCCACACCTGCACTTCTGACACCCAGCAAAGCCCAACACCAGCAGGCTGTCTCACAGACTCATTCTGTCTGGGGGGAGGGTGAGGACTGCCAACAGAGGCTGTCTCCCTACTGACTAGTGCTCACAGCAGAACCCCTCCTCAGGGACAAATGGCCTCGTGAAAGGGCCCTTCCAGGCCTGGAGAAGTGGCCCATGGAAGGACCCTCACATCAGCCAGACCCCTTCTCCATGGGCCCACCAGCCCCAGGCACCCTGAGCCACACCGCAGAGGCAGAGGCAGAGGCAGAGGCAGGGGGTCTGAGGCATGAAGCTGGCACCTCATGGGCTCTGCCAGCACCTGAGGCATCTGTTTCTCTTGCACCAAATCCCTGCCTCCTTTAATTGGCTGGCTGGGTGCTGAGCAGTGAACATCCGATTAGGCAACACCACTTTGTGCAGTTAAGAATCTGTTTCATAACAGAGAGGCCAAGACACCCCCACTGTGGTGGTGGGGATGGAGCCCCAAGGCCTCCTGTAAACAAGTCCTGCACTCTACCTGAGCTGTGAGCTGCTGACACGTCTCTGGATGCCAGGCTGCCCCACTCCAGAGACAGCCCGGCCTCAGCCCCTGGCAGACAGCAGATGGCTCAAGATGGGCCACGGCACTCTGCTCTCCGCCTTCAGTGACCCATGTGTGCTCGTATGCTTGCTGGCAGTGGGTGTCAGACTTCCTTGGGAAAATAAAGTCAAACTTAAGTGTGCTTTGGAAAAAAAAAAAGACACCCCCCCCCAAGCAAATGAGGGGAAAAGCAACACAGACACTGTGTGGATGGTGTGGAATGAGTGAGATCTGAGAAGCAGTGACTTCTGAACAGTAATAAGGAATTTTTTTTTTAACTTTTAAAAAATATTTACTTTCCCTTTTTGTAGCCCTTGTTTTTTTTTTTATTGCCGTTGGAGTTATTATTATTGTAGTTACTAATGTCGTCATTGTTGGATAGGACAGAGAGAAATAGGGAGGGGAGGGGAAGACAGAGAGGGGGAGAGAAAGACAGACACCTGCAGACCTGCTTCACTGCCTGTGAAGAGACTCCCCTGCAGGTGGGGAGCCGGGGGCTCGAACCAGGATCCTTGAGCTGGTCCTTGCACTTCGCGCCACCTGCGCTTAACCTGCTGTGCCACCTCCTGACTCCCGTAATAACGTCTTTATAAACAACAAGGCTGACGTGGGGTATGGATTCAAATCAGGCAGAGGACAGAGAGGGAGCCAGTGGGCTAGCTGGGAGGAGACTAGGGG